>NW_017137284.1:0-654 GCF_001652005.2 Ceratina calcarata | reverse complement strand
TTCAAAATCATTTAGTAATTCGCTTTTACCTAAAACCTAAAATACAGAATTAGGCTGAACGCGATAATGATAGAATTTTTCGATTCGATTGATAACTGTGAAAAAGTAAGTTCGCCCGGTTAAGTAATAAGAGTTCCATCGGGCCGGTTGAGGGTTAACTCTCTCACGTCCGTCTTTGTTTTGGCTTTCTGGTCTATTTCGGTGCCGTCTACCGCATCAGAATCGTGGACGCTCCTCTTTGAGAGCGTCTGCTGGCCCAGACTCCGTAGACGCCGAGCGCCGGAATTCTCTCCATGAAAAAAAGAAGAAACAGTCGAGGCTGTTTGCTCGGGTCGGGAATGAATTCCAGCGACACGTTGCGCATATTACGGGATCCACAGACTCTGATTATCAAATTAGGACTGCTCAGTATGCACCAAATTTTTTATTACAAAAATTAAAACGACTGAGCGAAATATAAAATTAAATTCTCTGCGGTGGAATACACAGTTAAGAGCAAAGCTGAACAAACGTTATATAAAAAACGCTCGACGTTTATTTTTAAGTCACAGGCAATTTTTATCATATGATTTCTAATATTCTAATATATCGTTTTAGCACTCTTTGATAGGATTATACTCAATATTTCAACTTTAAAATATTCTTAAAACATGT
>NW_017137283.1:0-386 GCF_001652005.2 Ceratina calcarata | reverse complement strand
GCTGTGAAATGCCTTGTACATCTGTCGATTCATCCAACGCGAAAGCAAAATGCACCAACTGTTTGCATTTTTCAAATGTATATTGTTGCACATTCTGATCCATTTCTTGAATCCTCCGTGTTATGGACGGTCTTGACAGCCAAATTCTTCTCAACATGTCCACCTCCTTGGAGCGCAGCCCACTTGATACAATTGATAATATTTTTTTGATGAATTGTCCGTTCGAGAAGGACCGACCACTTCTCGCAATTTCGTATGCAATACGATAACTATTTATTAGCGCGCTTTCCTGTAACCGCGAAGATATTTCTTATAATGTGTACTAACGTATGAATTAATTGTACAAAGTTTTAACGCCAGTATGAATTTTTTCATAACATTTCTTA
>NW_017137282.1:0-386 GCF_001652005.2 Ceratina calcarata | reverse complement strand
TGAAAGAATTAAAGTTTGTTTTTTCTGTTCTAAAATGGTAGTTGTGCGATTAACAGGATTTAAAGGCCTCGTTTGCCGAATCGTGCGTCGTCGTTTCTTTTAAAACGAATCATAAAAACGAAGGGATCTTCCTCGGCGCGATAACAATTACCATTAGGCGGAGTTTATAAAAGCAGGCATGCAAAACTGAACCAGCTAGGCCTACCATCGTTTCCAGTTCCAAAAAGGAACGAACTGAAGCCTCTGAACTATATCAATGAATCACAGTGAATCGCTTATTGCCTCTGGGCTAATTGTAACGTTTATCGTAGCTTCGGTGGATTTAGTTCTTTCGCTTGCACGTGCAATGGAGCAAATCTCGTGAATAAGTCGAAACAGCATCAAAT
>NW_017137281.1:0-386 GCF_001652005.2 Ceratina calcarata | reverse complement strand
GAAGTGTCGGAGGCTCGCGGTATCATCATTCGGTTATCGCAGGCGGGCAGTTTCGCAGCAGAGATTGAGGCGTTGAAAGCGGGAAAGCAATTGTCGAATCGCAGTCGACTTAGCAAGTTGAATCCTTTTTTATGCAAGGATAGCATCCTCAGAGTTGGAGGTCGACTTTCACATTCAAATCTCTCTTTCGACCATAAACACCCTCCAATTTTAGCGCATGATTCTGCTCTGAGCACTTTATTCGTCAGCTCGGCACATGCTCTCTGTCTGCACAGCGGTCCTACTCTGACCTCGAGTGTTTTGATGCAGCAAGTGTGGATTCTTGGTAAAAATAGGCTTGTGAAGTCGATAATTCACAAGTGTGTCACTTATCAGCGAGTCAAGCC
>NW_017137280.1:0-386 GCF_001652005.2 Ceratina calcarata | reverse complement strand
AACGCGCGCGCGCGCGCCTCCGGCTTGGGACCCTTTTGTGACAAACAGCCAGATACGTGAGGCGAAACGCCGACTCAGATTTTGCCTCTTTACGCGAGAAAAAGGAAAGGAAGTGGGGAATAACGCGTCGCGTTTAAGACTTTCGCATTTAACGGCTGCAACGCGGCCTTTTGGATCTGGTTCTTTGTCTGGCATCTGATATACATACACATTTCTCTTAACGAAATCCCGCGGTTGTTCTCATGACACTGCTCTGATTTGTTTAAATGCCACCTTCATACAACTTTGCATTTTCACTCCGCTCTAGGAAATTCTTTTCAAAGAATCGTACCCTTTGTTAAAAGTGTAGATTTATTTTACTTAAAAATTTGGATTTCATACACTCT
>NW_017137279.1:0-386 GCF_001652005.2 Ceratina calcarata | reverse complement strand
ATCATCGAATTCCTGGCGATTAATGAGACCGTCAATCTTCCCAGGAAGGAATATTTCAATACGTACGAAGACACATGCACCTCATGCGTATTAAGTAGATATTAAAGTGATACGTCTGTACCTCGTATATGACATTTCTCAATTTATAAATAATATGAACGACACTGCTACTATTACAGCCTACTTTAATACATAGCCATGCTGAGAATAAAATGGCAACATCGCGAGAGTCCAGATTTCGTGTAGTGCAACCACAGCCGACTGTGATCGCACGAAGAGAGTCGAAGAATCAGCTGTGGTTGCACTTCACGAAATTCGGACCCCCGCGGTATTGCCATTTTATTCTCAGCATGGCTATGTATTAAAGTAGGCTGTAATAGTAGCAA
>NW_017137278.1:0-386 GCF_001652005.2 Ceratina calcarata | reverse complement strand
GTTGATTGCATCTCAGTTCACGTATTCATTGCTATTACTCGGATAGCTAATTTCACAGCTTAAGTATGAAATATCCGTATCTTCAGTATCTCGTACAGCTGCGAACGTTCGTTGTTCGGACACGCGTATGAAGATCAAAGATAACTTGATCCTCACGATTTTGTGAATGTTTATGCTGATGACGGAGTTCGCTAGTATGATCATCAATTTGCAATTACAAGCTCATGTCAACATGCCTCGAATCGGTCGGCAAATGTCGTCGAGTTACACGGAAGATCTTTACTAGGAAGTGGATCCACGATGTCCGCACGATGGCCGATCGTTTTTTTTATTCTTTCCACGCGACCGTGTTAGAAACTCAAGTGATGCGTGCCTCTTCGAAGCAA
>NW_017137277.1:0-386 GCF_001652005.2 Ceratina calcarata | reverse complement strand
CGGCCGTTGGTCGCGTTGCGAGGCGCCGCTCCTCAGGGTTTCCCCTATATCGGCTGGGCCAGCCAGATGGAGTTGGCAGAATTAGCTTTCCAGCGAAACTGCCTGCAAGGGGAAACGTCCAGTATAGGTGGTGTACTGGACTCGACCTTGGAAAAACCCTGCCCTCTGCTCACCCGAAGGAAGCGTCATTTGACAAGTTGGACCTACCCCGAGGGAAGCGGCTCGTTTGGTCATTTCACTCGCTTCGTAAAACGAGTGAAGTGTCCGTTTTACGAAGCGAGTGAAGTGTCCAGTGGGGACCACGAGAAGGTAGAGCCGCCGGCTTTCACTTGGTCCCGTGCAGGTCGGCTCCGGCTACTCGCCTTCGCCATTACGCCCCATCACTT
>NW_017137276.1:0-386 GCF_001652005.2 Ceratina calcarata | reverse complement strand
TAAAAGAATTAAAAAATATTTTCATGGGGGTGCTGATAAAATTTATTTTTTTAATAACTTTTTTTTTGGGGTGGACAAACGAAAATTTTGGTTGGACTGTTACATATACAGTCCTGTACATGTATACGGCCCTGCGCGTTTCCAGAACGTACGTATCTCTTGCGTGGGTGACTCACGGGGCGAGTGGAAGCTTCTAGAATATGCCCAAATATGGTCATCCCGACTCCGGGAAAGGGCCTCATTTGGGTATAAAAGGGCGCTGGGCCACAGCCCTCCGGATTAGTCTGAACTAAGAGTCCTAGAACGTGGAAACGCTGTCTCACCCCGCTGAGAATATTCGTGTGAGTTTGGACTTAGATTTTCCCCGCGACTTTGGTGCGTTAATC
>NW_017137275.1:0-386 GCF_001652005.2 Ceratina calcarata | reverse complement strand
GAACAATTTAATCTTGTAAATTTTCATACATATTTTCTCTAACAGAATTTTCTGAGTCAATATTTGTATGATCCTGTTTTAGTAATGACGTGTCGGTGAGCAAAGGTTTCGACAAACACACTTAGATAAAAAGAAAATTCAATGACGTCATGAGGACATATCGTTCCTCCTTAAATATGTTTTAAACAAACGACACGTTTAAGGAGTGATGTTTGAATTACGAGCTTGGCGGAAGTTATTTTCCCAAGTTACAAAAGCAGGCTCGTTATTGTCAAATTACACGTTCACGCGTTGGCCTTCCGCACGTCGTTTAATAATCTACTTAACGCCTTTGCCTGAAATTTTTATTGTCCGATTAAACAATAGCTTATCGAATTGAATAAAAG
>NW_017137274.1:3339-9126 GCF_001652005.2 Ceratina calcarata | reverse complement strand
GCTATGAACTGATTAAACAAGGATGTTATTAATATTTATATGTTCGTCTTATCCTGGCATTTAGGAAATAATTTTGCCAACTTGCAAATTTGTTTCCTACGTCTTCTGATTTGTTAACGATTGGATTTTGATGAATTTTGATGAGTGATTTGAAGGTGGTTGGTTTATCAGGGGATGCGTTAGCGTCCCGAGGGCAGGTTTTGTGCTAAGGCAGAGTCGTTAGTGTATTTATCTGCGTTTGATTTAATCTTCTTAGTTGATTACGTTAACGCAATTAAAATGGGGTTTATTCAATGGGTTGTTTTTAGGGTAGATTGTTCTGTCGGCTACGAGGAGCCGAGGAAAAGTTGTTCGATCCTATTTTATAAATTGACCTCGAGTGGGGATTTTTAAGACATGTTCACAGATCATGGTCAATTAGAATTTTATTGGGTGAGCGCGGTGGAGAATGGACTTTATTCACCGGGATATTTCTGGAAAGGTCGTTTTGTCGGCTACGACGGATCGACGAGGATTTACATAACCTTGTTCTATAATTGACCTTGAGTAGTGATGTGTAAGCATGTTTTAAGATGTAATAGTATGATGATCGCTCAACTTTTGTTTGGAGGCCGTTGTTGTTTTATTGACTATACGATACAATATGGTTAGTTAGAGTTTTCGTGTTAGATATGTTTTGTTTTAGTGGTATGTAGTTAGGTCGGTGTATATAAAGTAACAGTGTGTTTTTAGAAGAAGATCCTATTTCCAGTTTTCCGGTACCTCTCCGAGCGAGTCGTGAAATCCCTAAGAATTAACCCTTTCGTGAAACGGTGGGGAAATGGGCAAGTTTGGGGTGTCTGGTTTTTGTTTCAGCGAGGTTCTTCTTATATTGCTTTGTTCGTAATTTTGGGTAGTAGTAATTGTAGTAAATACTATGGCCTTGTGGGGAGGGGCATCTGGAAGTTGTGGGGTCCACGAGAGACGTCAAGTTCCCATTTACTTATTGTCGTCGTAATTATAAACCGTGTTTAACTGAGTTTAAATGGAACAGTTTTATTTTGTCAAATTGGGGGCTAGTAGGTAGTGAGGTTGTAGTGGCCGTTGTCAAATTTTTCTCGTAGGTTTATTCTTTTAAGGTACATATATGGGGGTCAATTGTTGTTTGTCCACGGTGTATTAGCGTTTTCCTGTCTGTGATTTCTGCGCTTTCCCTCTGTTATCGGGTATGTGTCGTCCGATTCCGCGTCAGCGCCTATAGAGGTGCGCGCCGCGTGTACCATCGGGGGGCGCGGTAGCGTCCCGACGGCAAGCTCGCGTCCGGCGGTCGCGGTCTGTCGCCGGACACCGTGCCCCTTTGTTTTTACGTCCCCCCTTTTCTGGGTGTGAGCGTTGCGGCTTGGGGGTGTTTTCCGTGGTTTCGCTTGTTCCCGTTATATTTCTTTTCGTGGGTTTTGGTCTGCTCCGTCGCGCGTTCGTTTTCATCGGGTGTTTTGCCCTTTTCGGTTTGTCCTTCCCGCGTTTGTATCGTGGTTCGTCTGCTCCTCTCCGTCGTGGCTGTGCCCCTTTCTGGTTGGTCGGTTTGCGTTTTTTTTTCGGTCGGTCGTTTTCGCGGGTCCGGTGGTCGGTCGGTTCGCGTTTGTGTGGGTACGTTCGGATTTGCGCGCAGGTTTGTGTGCGTGGGGTAAAGGGTCGAGCTTGTGGCGGGTGGTAGTTTTCGCGTCATTCCGACTTCGTATCGGCTACCGTCTTGCTCCTACGTTCCTCTTGCGCTTCGTCCGTTTCCAGTATTCTCGTTTGCCTTTTTATTTCCGTCTTTTTTGGTGTCTTTTTGTTTTGTTTGTTGCTGTTTCGATGGAGTTGAATTTAAACAACCTGTATCCTTTGGTGAGTTTTTTAATTTCTGGCCTCGTCTTTCGTTGGGGCCGGGATTTTTGTTTCCTTTGCGCGTTCCGTCTGTTTGTTTTGTTCGTGCTTTCCTTTTCCGTCGGGGGTTTTTCTAATTGTTGTGTTCTGTTTTGTTTCTTCTAGGGGGCTGTGGATTTCCAGGGCGGCCAGGTTCTCGGACCCGTGTTCGGCGTGCGGGCGGTGATTGTGCCCGTCGGTTACCCGGTTCGCCAATTGGACTGGGAGGATTGCGGTTTATTACGTTCCAAGATCCGGCATTATCGCGCCCGCCGTATGCGGATGATGTCTGCGTTTGAACGCGAGAGGGGGGTCCGCGTTCGTCGCGGGGACGATCGGCCCTTGCGCTTTTCTTACCGCCGGGGTGGTCTGGTGCTGGACGGGGCCTGTCCCGTGCTCCTCGCATGGCTGCGCGGAGTCGTCATGTCGGGGGAGCCGTTGTGCGGGTTCCCCATCATGCTCCAGTTGGAGCTGTTACTGACTTTGGCCCCGGCGGGGTCAGGAGGATTAAGCGGTGGGTTTGTTCCCGAGCGGGCCGTTCTGGAGCAGCGACCTGCGGCTCCTGTGTGTCGGGTACGCCCCTTCAACAGGCCGTCATCGTCACCGTCGCCGTCGCCGTCATCGTCGCCGTCACCGCCATCGTCGCCGTCGCCGTCGCTTTTGTCTGATTAATAATAAAAGAAAAAAGGGGGGGAGGGGGTGTTTGTTTTGTATTTCCGCGCCTCTGTTTCTGTAATTTTTGCGTGCCGCGTGTTCCCATTTATTCGTCGTGCGTTTGTTGTTTTTATTTGTTGTTTGCGTTCTGGTTTTTGTATTTATTGTGTGTGTTTTTGTGTTTTGTGTGTTGTTATTTTTTTTGGTTTGGAAAATAAATGTTTGTTGTGTCATACTCCTGTATTTTATTGTGTTTCGCCGTTTCAGATCCGATCGATCGGTCCCCGCGGTCCTTGCCCGTTGGTTCTGTTCCCGTTTCCGTTCCTTGCATTGTTTCGTTTTTCTGGTGGCCCAGTCAGATTTCCGCGTTTAATCGGGGTCTTCGCGATGTGTTCCTGGTTTTTGTTGGTGGCGTTGCGCCATGGTTGGTCTCGCGCGTGTGAGTTTCTAGCTGTTGCGGTTTTCCTTCTTTTGTTTTCGGGGTCTCCCGTCGTCCGGGAGGTCTAATTAGGTGTTTGGCGGGCTTTCCTTGTCACCCTTGTCGTCCGTCGGTGTCCGAGGTCGTTTGCGGCTTGTTGTCCGTCTTTTCGGTTGTCCTCGTGCCGATTGTTTCGGGGGCTCGTCTTTTGTCCTTTCTTAATGGCGTGGTAAGTGAGCGTCCGGTCTGGCGGTCGCCGCGTGCGTGGCCCAGTTTCTGTGGTTCCCTGCCCTTATCCGGTGTTTCCTCTGCATGTTTAGCGTGGCTCGAGTGCTGGTCCTTACGGCCGTCCGGTCCGGTCCGATTTGTTCCGGCCGGGGCCCCTCTTCATTATCTATTGTCGTTTCGCCGGAACGTGACTTTCTCTGGCTTGGCGGGGGTGCACGTGTGCGCCGTGTCTCGATGCTGGCGCCCGGTGTTCTTTTCCAGCTGACTTTCTCGGACCGGCTGTTCTGCTTCCTCGATTTTTCTTCTTATCTCGTGGCCCTGGCCCGTTTTTTCATCGGGGACTGAGTCGTTCCGCGTCCATCTGGCTGCGACCTTGTCTGTTATTCTCCTGTCCGGCTGCTGGCCGTGTTCTCGGCTGGTTGCCTGCGTTTTCCCGGGGATGGTCGCGGTTTTTACCGGTTCACCTCTTTTGTATTTCATTTTCTATTCGGTTCCGTTTTCTGTCGGTTTCATCGCTCTTCTGGCAGCTTGCCGCCATGGTGTGTCTCGGGTGTATCCGGTCCGCGGGAGTGTCCCCGCCCGGCCGTGTCGGTTGGCTGGCGCCTCATTGGTTCTCATTTCCCTTGCTCTCGTGTGGGTCTTTTGTTTCGGCCTACTTATGGCGTTGTCGTCCCGGGTTTTTTTGGTTATCCTGTCCTTGTTCCTCTTCTTCCTTTTCTCTTTGTATGTGGGTCTTGCTCGATTGTAGGTCGGATTTTGCCGCTTGTAGTGACATGTGGCGGGCATTGGATGTCGGTCGGTGATGAGGCCAGTCCTACAGGGTTTCGGATTGTGTTTTCGTCGCAGGGGTCGTCTATTGTTTCTTTGGGACGGGGATGTTTTCTCCGGGCGCCTTGGCGGTTCTGCGGCCGTTCGATTGTTCTCGGGCGTGTCCTTTAGCCACTGATACCCTGTTTTATGTTCTTTTCAAGGGGCGCGGTAGCTCCCCGAAGGCAAGTCTGAGTTTGGAGATTTCAGCCTACCGTCGGGTACCGCGTCCCTTATATGCACGTAAATTCGTGTTCGATTTTCTTTTTGTATCGGGATCAGATCTTTGGCAATTTGTCAATGGTTTGAGGTTTTTACGAAGTTCTTATATGTTGCTTTCTGATTTGGAACAGTTTCCTTTTAAGATGTATTGTTAAATACGGGTTTGGGCTAGAATTTCGGAAAAGAAAGCCGATTCCAGCATATTTCGTCTCCCCAGTTTTTATGTCACGGGGGTAGCTGAATAGCTGAGGGGGTGAGGGTAGCCGACTTGTAACTTTGTTTACAACGTATACTGATTTTTGGCTGAATTTTGATGAATTTAAATGAATGATTGAAGGTGGTTAGTTTGTCGGGGGATGCGCTGGCGTTCCGACGGCGAGTTTGTGCTACGGCCGAGCCGTTAGTGCGCTTGTCCGTGTTTGATTTGATCTCCTTCATTAATTGAATTAATGCAGACGAGAGTGGAGCTTATTCAACGGGCAGGTTGTTTTGTCGGCTGCGAGGAATCGAAGAGGGGTTGTTTAGCTTTACTTTTATAATTAGCCTCGAGTGGGAATTTATAACATGTTTTCAAGTTATGGTCGCTTAAGATTTTTGATATACGTGGTGAAAAATGGATTTTTCAGCGGGTTATTTCCGGGAAGATCGTTCTGTCGGTGGTGAGGGGTCGAAGAGGGTTTACATAACCCTGTTTTACGACTGATCTCGAGTAACAATTTTTTAGAGCATGTTGCTTGTTTGTGTGTTTTTGTAATCATTTGGTGATTGGTTGAATTTTTGTTTGAAGGACGTTGTTATTTTGCTAACTATGTAAAGTAAAATAGAATATGGCTGATTGGGGTTTCATATTAATTATATTTTATTTTAATGAGATGTGGTTAGGTCGGTGTATATAAGGGTAACATTATGTTTAGGGGAAGATCTTATTCCTAGTTTTCTGGTACCAACTCCCGGAAGGTTGTGCAATCCCCAAAGATTAACCCTTTTCTTGGAGTGGTAAAGAGGTGGGCATGTTTGGATTGTTTGGCTCCTATTTCAACGAAATCCTTCTTACCATGCTTTCGTTCGTAATTCTAAGTAATAGTAAATGGATAAATATTATGGCCTTGCGAAGAGAAGTACCTGAAGGTTAGCGAATGATGTCACGTTCCTCGCTTACTTACTGTTCTCGTAATTATAGACAATGTTCGACTAGAAAGTTCTTTTTTTTTTTCTTTTAGCAATTGTATTTTGTCGAATTGGGAATCAGAGAGTAATGAGGTCGTATTGGCAGTTGTCAAGTTTCGTTCGTGAGTTTACTCTTTGCATGCATATATGGGGAGCCGATTGTTGTCGACCAGCGGCATATCAACGTTTTCCTATATGTGGTTTCTACGCTTTCCCTTTGTTATCAGGTACGTGTTGTCCGATTCTGCGTCAGCGCCTGCAGAGGTGCGCGCTGCGTGCTTTATCGAGGGGTGCGATGGTGTCCCGACGGCAGGCTCGAGTCCGAAGGTCGTGGCCCGTCGCCGGGCGTCGCGTCTCATACCCGCACGCGGGCCCGTGTTTGAATTTTCTTTCGTGTACTAAGATTT
>NW_017137274.1:0-1793 GCF_001652005.2 Ceratina calcarata | reverse complement strand
ATGTTATTTATACGGAGTTGGATTTGAATATTCATTGGAAATTCCGGACAGAGCCGATTTCGACATTTTCGTCTCCCCAGATTGTAGCTGAGTAGCCGGAAAAGTGAGGGTAGCCATCTTGCAAGTTTGTTTACTGCATTCTTGGTTTATTAACGACTGAGTCTTGATGAATTTTGATGAATGGTTGAGGGTGGTTAGTCTGTCGAGGGATGTGATAGCGTCCCGAAGGCGATTTTGTGGTAAGGCGGAGTCGCGTTGGTGTGCTTGTCCGTGTTCGGTTTAGTCTCCTTTACTTATTAGATTGCCGCAATTGGAGATGGAATTTGGTCAACGGGGTGTTTTTGGGGTAGGTTGAATACTGAAGGAGAATTGTTTTTGTCTTCCACAGCGTGTTTTTATTTATTCGACACATCGCCTTTCGAGTTGTGTAGCTTTGTATTCTGTTAACAAAAGTGGGTGGTAGAGGGGGACGTTTATTTTTGCTCTATCGCGCCGCGAGTCTACGCCGATTTCTTGGTTTATTTTACATACGGGTGAGGTAACCCGTTTGCGTTATAGATTTCCGGGGGCTGGGATCTTATTCCGGTTCGTGCGACTTGCGGTGTGCGTATGTTTACATTTAGTTACATCGATGATTCTTATTTTTAGTTCGCATCAGTGTGCATTTGTCTCGTCCGTATTGTCCTTGGTTGAGTAATGAGGGTTAGCGGCCAGGAAGGCCGTCCGGGAGCCGTCGGACGGCCGTCGAAGTCGGATCGTCAGAGGGGTGCATGGGCCCCTCGCAGCAGGTACCTGATCCTGTACAGCAGGTAGTCCGGTGCCGTTGCCGATTCCGGGTCACGTGCCGGATGCTTACAGCTATGTTCTCGTTTTCCTCCGGGCGTCTGGGGCGGCGGGAGAGGCCCCTCTATTTATATTTTCTTATAGATTGTCAATGATGAGACTCTAAAAATGTACTTCAAGGTATGGGGTGTGCTAGTCAATTTTCGTTTATCACCGATCTCGCGGTGGTAGGGTTGGTTGTGTAGTTGTTGAACGGTATTCTTCAAATTTCTCCGTATTGGTTTCGTAACTGCTGTCTATGAGTCGCCAAGTGACGTTGTATTTTTATCAGTACCTCGGCAATTTCTGTTATTTCGGTTGCTGATTCTAGATTCGCAGGGAGCCTATTTTCACTGGTTTTTAGGTCGTATAATTCGATTCTGACGATTATTTTATGCAGGATATTTATTATTATTTTATTCTGTTATGTAGGAGAAAAATTGTAAATATAATTTAACTTTGTAGTAGCATTATGTAATTATATAAATGTTTACGGTAACAGTTTTCTTATGCGAATTCCTCGTTGGTGTGCTTGTCCGTGTTCGGTTTAGTCTCCTTTACTTATTAGATTGCCGCAATTGGAGATGGAATTTGGTCAACGGGGTGTTTTTGGGGTAGGTTGAATACTGAAGGAGAATTGTTTTTGTCTTCCACAGCGTGTTTTTATTTATTCGACACATCGCCTTTCGAGTTGTGTAGCTTTGTATTCTGTTAACAAAAGTGGGTGGTAGAGGGGGACGTTTATTTTTGCTCTATCGCGCCGCGAGTCTACGCCGATTTCTTGGTTTATTTTACATACGGGTGAGGTAACCCGTTTGCGTTATAGATTTCCGGGGGCTGGGATCTTATTCCGGTTCGTGCGACTTGCGGTGTGCGTATGTTTACATTTAGTTACATCGATGATTCTTATTTTTAGTTCGCATCAGTGTGCATTTGTCTCGTCCGTATTGTCCTTGGTTGAGTAATGAGGG
>NW_017137273.1:0-386 GCF_001652005.2 Ceratina calcarata | reverse complement strand
AGAATGTAATATACTATAATGGAATAGAATAATGTGAGGAGGTAATGTTAATCATACATAATTTTTGTTAAATACTAAAATTGATGTAAAAGTTCTCTTCGGTTGCTGATTCTTTTTTAATTTGTCTGCAATTCGCGATTCTGTGAAACGGAGGGAAATCCGGCTGTATGCGCATCGCTTCAAAAGCCGATTTACCATGGTAAGATAGTAAACCGAGTGCTTTAGATGAAACAATGCGAACGAATTTCGATATTAAATATTTGTGTCACTTTTATTGCTCCCCTGAGGAAATGGAGAACGACGCAGAACACTCACCGCGTTCAAAAGTACCTTTTTTTAGAATCCATATAATAGAGCAAACAGAGCTTATACTTACAATTGTAGAT
>NW_017137272.1:0-386 GCF_001652005.2 Ceratina calcarata | reverse complement strand
AATTAATGTAATAAAAAACTATTTAACAATAAATGTTACAAAATAAAACAAAAAAAGGACTGATAAATTTTCTTATTCTTTGTTCTGTTTCACTTATCCCCATTATTTATGTGTTAAGATGACCTCATTTAACGCTGTTTCGTAACGCGGGGGATATGTTCCAATAAGTTCCAGTGCTAAACGAAACAGTATATCGTCCCGCGATTCAATTACGATACTAAAGTTTTCAAATTCTCTCGGTAACGAAATCAGTAACATTATTGATAATAATTCGTCCGAGATTTGAATACCGGCATCATTAACTTGATCAGCTTTTTCGGAAAACTCGTTTAAATATTATACGATAGTTGTACCTGGTTTTCTTTCCATTCCAAGAGTTCTTTACA
>NW_017137271.1:0-386 GCF_001652005.2 Ceratina calcarata | reverse complement strand
CCCCTCCGACTTATACGTATTTTTAACAGAAAGTATTCATTTACGTACTGATTGCGATGTTTTTCTCCGCAATCTAACTGAGCAAGGCAAACCCGATATCGTGCAAACCGTACGACAAAATTTTACGTTTCGGCCGCAACTGAAATTCGTAATCAATTACCAATCGATGACGAATTTTTTTCAAAATTGTCTGTTTTGGAGCACCATTCGGTATTAGTGGACAGCAACAGGGATACTTCCTTCAGAAGTGTCCTTTCTGTTGCTAAGAAATTCGGCGGCTTTGACAAAGACGGTTTGCGAAAAGAATGGTCTGTATTGCATTTGGATTTTACAAATAACGACAAAATTGTACATATGGACTTTGATAATTTTTGGAAAACGATTTT
>NW_017137270.1:0-386 GCF_001652005.2 Ceratina calcarata | reverse complement strand
AGCCACGGCTCGCAGTGGCGATTCCGACTGCGTGAAATGGCAGGCGCGCCGCTGCGTAATTGGATCGTTTCGCGTTCGAAGCTCTCTTTTATCTGTCCCAACCTCGGCGAAACGAAACAGTAAATCAACTGTTCCGGCGTGAATAAAATTTATAGAGAGTATGCTCGAACGAGTGTGAAACCATCCGATCTAAAGAAATTTCTCTCTAGGCAAAAAATTCAGGCCGGGGCTCCGTATTCTTAATTGACTCGCTCGGAACGAAAGGGATTGTAGCCGATTACGCGGATTTTTGTATCGATTCGAAATCCGTTGCGAATAGGCTTGGTTCGACCAAGTAGCATAATGGTCTATGATCATGTTTAAAAAATATTCCTCGACAGGAGTTG
>NW_017137269.1:0-386 GCF_001652005.2 Ceratina calcarata | reverse complement strand
TTTTTTTTTTTTTTTATTACAAATCAGTTTTGTCGCCCACGGAAATAACACTTCATCTCAGAGAAACTTAATAATAGAAACATATTAATAACGGAGACCTGCCCACGTAGCAGGGATACGGAACAGAAAACTTTTCCCCAGTGAATGGACCGTGAGTGTGAAGCAAACGCACTGAGTGAATTAATGTAGCGAAGGACTTTGTGCATTCATAGGCAAATGAATGTGCGCACTGATTTAAATGATGAGACCTCAGACGCGGAAGACTATGCAGAATGCAAAGAGAAAATCGAGCCATTTTCAGGATATCAAACGAGCTTTACGTTGGATAAAAATCGTATTTATGCGAGGATAATCTTAACCCTTTTAGTACCGGCGAAAAGAACGTA
>NW_017137268.1:0-386 GCF_001652005.2 Ceratina calcarata | reverse complement strand
TCCCCATCTGCCATTTTCGGCTCTAACAATCTTTCCGGAACACCCTGTATATACAAACGCCATTATCGGCACGAATAGATACAAGTCTAAGATGAATACTAAAGAACACCACGAGAAAACACAATCGAAACACGCCAAGCCAAAAGTACTATACTTATTTATTCACTGTTACTCAACCAATGAGATTGGTAGAAAAATATTTCTTCCCAATTCTTCTTACGAAACAACATAAAGACATACAATGTATCATAATTGTCACAAAGACAATCTAACGAATATCGCATACCCTTAATGATAAAAAGAAAATATACGAAAAGTTTCCTGTATCTTGATTAACGATGAGCAATGAATTTTCCAACGAAATAACCATCGAGACACCGTATATA
>NW_017137267.1:0-386 GCF_001652005.2 Ceratina calcarata | reverse complement strand
ATACGTATTTTCTAAATTACAGAACCTAAGCGGGAGCTGAATACCGACGGGACCAGAGACGAGTCATCGTCGGGCTCCTCGTTTGGATTTTTCTATTTTCAAATTTCAAATTCTCATTTGTATTGGTGCTGGGTTTTCTTTTATTAAATAAATTGGGGTTTTTTTTGTTGAAAACTTTGCGTCCATTCATTGAAATACCCGTTTCTCATCCGGACTCCTTGTTAGGGCCTCCTATCCCTAACAATAACAAAAGGCTCTATTTAAATATATAACCCCAACACTAACTAAGTATTTTATAATTGTACAATAAATGTTTTTATATTATTGTATCTGTTAGAAATTCACATTTAATTCGGGAATTAGAATTTCTGAAACGTATGAGTCAT
>NW_017137266.1:0-387 GCF_001652005.2 Ceratina calcarata | reverse complement strand
TACCGGCTCCCGAGTACGGTGCCGAAGGGGTAGAAGTAGATTGCACCGATTGTGCTGAACGCAAACGCTCTAGCTCAAGCATTAAATTTCGGTTCTGAGCCGCGAGGTCATCACGAATATCCGTTGATTCCATTTCCAAAGACGTGAAATTAACTAACTTTNACGCGGCGTATCACAAATTAAACGCGCACGTGTTAAAAACGTGTCACAATTATTGCACGGATAAAACTCACGCCATCGAATTTCCCACGCTGGAAGTCACCAGGTTGAGGCATCCACGCAGATGAGAATAGAATACAGAATATAGAATACACCACGTGTTCTTCGTCACCAATGCGATCGGCTCGCCGATCACGTCGGGGTCACCAATTGTCGGGTGAAGGCTAA
>NW_017137265.1:0-386 GCF_001652005.2 Ceratina calcarata | reverse complement strand
TGTATATATGTATATACATATATACATGCATGTGTATATATATATATATATATATGTATATACATATATACATATAAGTAAATAATGGGCAACGATACATATGAATCATATAGGACCATGTTTTATGTATATAAATATATAGATAATGTATTAATAAAACAAAAAGAAGCTATTATTATGCATTTGAAAACGCGTAACGAAATTTGTAAATAATTAGCAATTAAGGTGTTGTTGAACATTTCAAAATCGGTTAACAATAATAAAAATAATTGTACCGTATACATGTTTGAAGGTTTTAATACAAATTATTCACGATTTTTTATTAAAATTAGTAACTAGTGATTCATTAAGTTGACTGATTGATAAATATATTAATTCAGTAATTG
>NW_017137264.1:0-386 GCF_001652005.2 Ceratina calcarata | reverse complement strand
TTATTGAAATTCCTGCCCGTTCCTTGCGAGATCTGATCTAAATCTATTCGTATGTATGTTAATAAACGGAAAATAATTTGGAAACACATGAACCAAATTAATACAGAATACGAGTATGGCTTAATCAAAACCAGGGTTAACCGAAACTAGTGTACATAATAACCGATTAATTTCATCATATTTCACGCAGAATTCATACTGCAGTCCGATATTAATAATCAATTGGCGATATTGATTCGTCAGTTTGGTATACATTATTTCAAGTTACCGGAAACGTGACACCCAAAACGTTAACTTAAATTAAAATATGACATTCTCTATTTTAGCAATCCAACTCGATTTTATTTCTAACAAATATGAATAGGGTAGATATTCAATTATTTAGT
>NW_017137263.1:5626-8589 GCF_001652005.2 Ceratina calcarata | reverse complement strand
ACAAGGCGTATACCATTCAGTGTCCCCATTGCGATAAGATGTTCAAAAATAGTTCAACTCTGAAACAGCACGTGAGAATCCACGAGGACCAACGTCAATATCGGTGCGACACTTGTGGAGTTGGTTTCAATAGAAGGGATGGTTTGAGGCTGCATATGAGGGTGCACGAGAAATTTGATAGTCGAGGGTTGAGAGAGTGTTCGTGTCAGGTGTGCGGCGAGAAATTTCCAAATCACTCAACGTTGGTTATACGTAGGAGTCGAGTTCACAAGGACGGTAGACAGTACACGTGTCACATATGCAACAGGTCGATGATCTCCACCAGATCATTGGAATGGCATATTTCTCATATTTACAACGAATCGCTACCTAAAGAAGAGGTGGACGTGTCGTCCACCGACATAGGTCGGAAAAGAGAAGGGCATTCTGCCATTATTGTAACAAGACGTTCAAGACCGAGATGATTCTGAGGACACATATCAAGAACACGCACATAGAGAAAGATCCCATGAAGTGTTTGGATTGCGAGCTGACGTTACACTTCCTAAGTGAGATTGAGACATCACATGATGGTCACGCACAACAGACTGGAAGGAACGTTACCGTGTCCGCATTGCCCGAAGAGGTTCGTGAACCAGCTCAGACTGAAGACTCACATGATATCCCATTCTGAGGAAAGGCCGTGTGAGATTTGTACACCTGTGAGATTTGCGGTTTCCATTTAAAGACTAAGATACAGTTGATCAAACATCATCAGAACCGGCAAAGCGACGAAAGACCGTTGCAGTGCAAATATTATCCATGACGGTGCAAGAAAGTTAGTGCCCTTGTACGTCACGAAAGAACTCACACCAACGAGCGACCGTACTCTTGTAGCGTATGTAGGCAACGTTTTAAGTATTTAGGTGATAAAAATAAGCACGAAAGACGACACGAGGGTCTAGGGGGATCGGGATTCAAGCGGATAGTTCTCGGTCGAAACATAAAATCTAAAGTGCAACAGGACTCGTCTTGTTTCGATCAAGATCAAGAAGCTTCGTCGAATTCCGAGGCTCAAGCTGTCGAAGGCGAATATTAAGAAGAAACGAGTGAACAAGCGTTCGAAGAGGAACAGACAGTCAAGTTCGAGGAACAAGAAATTGTGAAGTTCGAAGATCAAGAAATAGCAGAGGAATACGAACAAGTATACGAACAGGTAAGAATGATTACACGATTCAGAAAGGAAGGTTCGTATGTCCTGTTCTTGTAAAACTGAATTCTCATATGTTATCAGGAGTATGAGGAAACGTCTAGGAAGGCATCGGACTCAGCGGATATTATAATGAACACGGAGGATACCGTTTACACCGAGGAGGTGACCGCGGAAAGCATTAAACCTGCAGAAATTATTTCGGACGAGATAATGACACGAGATATTACAATCTGGTGCTGTAGTTCATTTGCTACAAGAGGACGACTCAGGAAAATACACGTGATACCAGAGATGTTGTTCTTACCCGATTTATCTGAAACGAACACGGAGGTCAATTTAGCTACGGCATCCATTATGTATAATAATTAAAACTGATATCCCATCTTTTTCTATCATCGATGTAAAAAGAGAAATAAGAAACGTACATTTTAACATTTTGATTGTATACTTTGAACAGAAACTGTTTATTTGATACACGGATATTATATGAACGAGAGTAGTTACTCAGATTACATTCCTCGTAGATCCGACTTAAACATATTCTAAACGTGTATATTTCCTTTTCCTATATTATATACATGTTCGATTACACTAGAACAGGCATTAACAGCTGCAAAGTATATTTCTATGTACACTGTTATATTCGTTGGCATGGATATATCTATTGATTAGATCTAAATCAGAGTAAATGTCCTGTTATTTATATAGGATTATTGCACTTTTTGTAAAGACATGAAAAATTTCTGATTAAAGCTGAACACTAGCATAATGTATGATCAGCCTATGCCTGTGCTGGATAGTTAAAATGATATGCCGAAGAGTCAAACGGGTTATCCATTATATAGGAGTTTTATAAGACTATATTTTAACGTGTGAAAAATATTTATTAAACATCTCAGATCTCATCATTTTTATTTCAAACGGATTCGAAAAGAAAAAGTGAAATAAAAATAATCGTACAGTGCGGAGTATAAAGTAAAAGTGAAAAAGAAGACGTAAAGTAGACAAAATTAACAGTGAGAAAGGGACTGTGATCGCGGAAGGAAGAGAACAGCAAGTGCAAGTCATTGACCTGCTCTAAACATTAGCTGTGGCCGACCATCTGTTTTACCTACGAGCGGTAAAAATCGGTACGCTGACCCACTGACCATGATTCCTCGGAGCATGTGCTGCGGTTGAATGGGTATGTCTAATCTGTACAGTAAAATGTATTAATTGCTACTTATTTCCTTGCATTGTCATTCATGTAGTTTATTATTCGTTATTTTCTTAAACCGCTTCGTATTAAGCAGAGCGCTTGTTCACGCGTCAAAAGCCGGGCGTCCGACCGCGAGCCAACGCTCCCGAGCCGGAGCTCGCGCCAGCTGAGCGCTCTCATTGGTCGGGGTTTTTTATTAATAACTCCTTAACCACCCCTCTTAAAACTTTTTCGTAAAGGAAAATGTTGTTTAGAATTGCGTCAGGAACCTCCCATTTCAATATCTTACACTAGTTCTGGGACATCCTGTATATGTAAGTATACATATATATATATATATACACACACACATGTATCGTAAAGACATGAAAAATATATACACATGTGTGTGTGTGTGTATAGGGCATAGGCTCGATTTTCCCGCCCTCGGGCGGGAAAACTCTATTTTCGGTCCACTTTATAGGCGCCGAAAATGGTCT
Source organism: Ceratina calcarata (assembly GCF_001652005.2). NCBI lineage: Eukaryota > Metazoa > Arthropoda > Insecta > Hymenoptera > Apidae > Ceratina > Ceratina calcarata. The sequence goes on along the minus strand of NW_017137263.1, from coordinate 5,720 downwards.
TTTTCGGCCTCGTGTTATGAAAATCTCTATATAAGTACATACGTGTATATATGTATAGGTAAAGATATATAGCATATTCATAGATATATGTAGA
>NW_017137263.1:2760-4163 GCF_001652005.2 Ceratina calcarata | reverse complement strand
GCCCGGAGCATGAGTACGAGAGAGTAGCGTATAGTTTAGAGAGAGAGCCGCTTATCGGCAATGATACGTGTGCCGCGGTTTCTTATTATTCCAAAACGGTGTGTCGACCGATGAGCGTCGATACCTCGAATTCGAAGGAAGTTTCTGAGAATTTATTTAATCCGCTATTCGCCGTGCAGACGTCGTCTGCGATACGAATTAGAGCAGCTGTAAGCTGCATAGGGAGTTCCCTAACCCGAATTGGAAATAATTCGGTATTTTTATGCTATTTACAGGATAGTTACTCTTTCGCAATTTGGCACGCAATTTACGGCGGTCAAGCCTGTATTGCTCGACTAGGGGATATTCGTGCAGCGGAAGTATTTCCGCTGAATTGTACGTTCCGAATCGCGCTATATTAAGACGTCGAATAATTCCGTCCTTTCGCACACGGAATTTCAGTTTATCGTGAGACTAAGGTAGCTCAGCCGGTCTGTCATTCGGTTTTAATTCGACGACGTTTGACCAGAGACGTAGGTCTCTCACGATTCTCCTCTTCCCCAATTGATTCTCGAAGGTGTTTCCTTCGGAGAGAATCACTCGATCGTTTTCTGTGCTTGGATAGAGTTCGCTCTCCTTACGAGTCCGTACTTGGAAAGTCGGATCTCTGTGAGACGTCATGTAAGGAGCAGCTTCTTTGCGCGGGTCGTTACCGCTGATGCCCGCTCTGCAATTCTCTATTGTATCCGAGTTAAGACTAGTGCCAAGAGGTACATACGTTCTGTGTGACGTCCTACCGGCTATCATTCTCTGGGCAGTCGTTCAACCAGGCGTCCGTATGGACGTAATGTTGTAATTCACGGCTCGTCGGTCAAGCGGTTTGTAACGCCGTAATACCGAGTTCCTAAGAGAAGAAATTGATAGTTATCTTGGTGCGCCACGTGGTACGACGTGTCCGTCGCAAGGCTCACTGCAGTTTCGTTCTGCATCATCCAAGTGCAACCGAGGACGATACTCAGAGTGCATACAACATTTCGAGTTTACCCGAGGTATCGGTCGAAATACTCGAGCAAGTCACGAGGCACAGAGCTGTTCTCTGCTCGTGTGTTACCATTGATTCTTCGCTGCTACGAATAGAACATTAGTAACAGCACTTTTACACACGAGTCGACGTGTGCTAATTCGATTGCGGATTTTCTCGTTACAGCCCGCAGCAATAGTTGGAGGACGGGTCCGGAGACGTGCGGCCACGCGTCTCGAGGAGGCCTCCCTTACCTTATTAAATATTTTTCGTGTTATTAGAATAATTCCGGGCTTTTACTTTGGTTTTCTCTTGGAATAAATTTGGTGTTCGGTATTTTTTGGGGAAAACGTGAGTTTACTTTATTTCAAACCCGATTCTCATTCCTCCGGCAATCCATTAG
>NW_017137263.1:0-896 GCF_001652005.2 Ceratina calcarata | reverse complement strand
TCATTTGTAAGTACTCACGTTTCACCGTGGCAGTAGAAGAATCCATATATATCTAATGTTTTATAAAAATACTTTTAAATATTCACGTATTTTCAGTATAGATATATGCGTAATCTCGTTAGACCTTCATTAAAATTGTACAGAATGCTTTTCACCGTACAATAATGTACTATGTGTACTGGCTATCATTCTCTGGGCAGTCGTCCAACCAGGCGTCCGTATGGACGTAATGTTGAAATTCACTGCTCGTCGGTCAAGCGGTTTGTAACGCCGTAATACCGAGTTCCTAAGAAAAGAAATTCATAGTTACCTTGGTGCGCCACGTGGTACGACGTGTCCGTCGCAAGGCTCACTGCAGTTTCGTTCTGCATTATCCAAGTGCAACCGAGGACGATACTCGGAGTGCATACAACATTTCGAGTTTACCTGAGGTATCGGTCGAAATACTCGAGCAAGACACGAGGTACAGAGCTGTTCTTTGCTCGTGTGTTACCATTAATTCTTCGCTGCTACGGATAGAACATCCGTAACAGCAATTTTACACACGAGTCGACGTGTGCTAATTCGACTGCGGATTTTTCTCATTGCAGCCCGCAGCAATAGTTGGAGGACGGGTCCGGAGACGTGCGGCCACGCGCCTGGAGGAGGCCTCCCTCAATTTTGTACATTAATCTTTGTTAGGAGATGACCTAACGGGGTCCGGTATTTCGAGGAGGAGTATTTAGAGACAGGGTTTGAATTAAATAGAAGTAAATTCCACTTTGGAATTTAAATATTAAATTTATTCTACCGCGCGTGAACGCCCGATAGCACCAATATTACGAAATACAAATAATATTTTAGAGTAATTTGTATTTGTATCGTCGTTCGTCGAGTCGGTCCTCGTCCTTAACGGC
>NW_017137262.1:0-386 GCF_001652005.2 Ceratina calcarata | reverse complement strand
CGGGCGAAAAAGAGGGGAAGCGAGCCTCGAGGGAAAAAATATGAGCGCGCTGGTGTACTGTTCGAAATCGTCTTGTGCCTCCCAGCCACGTTAAAAAAATATTAAGTTAATTAACATTCTCATCCAGCTGCAGTCGAATACCGGCAATGATAGCATGAGTAAAAACGTAAGATTGGATGAAAAATTCTGCAGTGATTTCTCAAAATAACTGTCCTTGGAATTCCATTCCTGCGGCTTCTGGAGCTGATCCTAAAACACCAGTCATTGCAAGGCGCGCGCCTCCTAAAGTGATCCGTGATGAGAAAATGGACGTGGTAAACATTTCAAACTTCATCCGTTTTAGCATTTCATCACGTGCTTTTGCCATAGAATTAGAGACATAGAGT
>NW_017137261.1:0-386 GCF_001652005.2 Ceratina calcarata | reverse complement strand
GTGAAATGAAGTGAGATATATTTTTACGAATTTCCATATTTTTCTTATTTTTTAATTTACATCAAAATAAGTTTAGTAAGTAACTAAACAATCTTATCACCTACTGGAAAAACTACAAATATCGATTGCAAAGAGGTCCTTCAATAAAAAATGAGTTCTGTCATTTGTCACTATAGTAAAAGTATTCCTGACGAAATCGCGACAGGAAATGCTAGTCAATTTATAATAATTAATGCAAGTAAAAATATGGAAATAGGACACTTTATAATTGAATATTGATTATTAGACTGCGTATCTTTATGCAAAATAAATCATTTGTATTAATATCAATGTAGGAAATGAAATGTAAAGTGGAATTTATTTTTTATTTTAAAAATCATAGTATG
>NW_017137260.1:0-386 GCF_001652005.2 Ceratina calcarata | reverse complement strand
GTAGTAACATTAAAAATATAGACTGAAAATAATAACAACATTTAGTTTCGTCATCGGTCTTTCCTAATATTTTCAGACACTTTCGCAGCATCGTTAATTTCACAAAACGGAATAGGCGATCTAAAGATATTTTAGTTAATTGTTAGCCTCGTTAAAGAGCACGTTTTTAATCTTCTTTCATCTCATAATACGTACATATACAATGTCGCGTTTATATAAGGCGAGAGCAACATCAAGTTCATAAACATTGCTTATTACATCATGTGTCTCATTATGTGTCTTTTATATGTACATATAGTAACCCCCTATTCAGCACAGAATAATTTAATCAGCGCATTTAAAAATAATATTACGTATTCATAAATTCTATACACACGCATCTATAA
>NW_017137259.1:0-387 GCF_001652005.2 Ceratina calcarata | reverse complement strand
GCATTTCCGTCATTTTTTAGAGGGAATAGTATTCAAAATACGAACTGATCACAAAACATTGATCTACGCCTTTAACCAACTGTCGAGCAAAGCCTCTGACCGTCAGGCACGCCAATTGTGCTTTATATCACAGTTAACCACCCACATTGAGCACGTGAGGGGCGAATCCAACATTGTCGCAGATTCTTCGTCGCGCATCGAATCTTTGANAGTAGCGAAACTATACGCCCGTATATCCCCGTTTCTCTGCGTAAACGCATTTTCAACATGATCCATTCTCCTGCGCATCCAGGTACCAAGGCTACTGATCGTTTGGTACGCCAAAGATACGTTTAGCCGAACATGCACCGAGATATATCTCGTTGGTGCAAAGAATGCCTCGATTGC
>NW_017137258.1:0-386 GCF_001652005.2 Ceratina calcarata | reverse complement strand
CATTGAAACAATGCCTCGTTTGGCAATCTTCTGCACTAGCTAATTACAAGCATTATTCTATTTATTAGTTCATTTTATTAGGGATAGCAATATTCGTTGATGAATTTGCTTTAGAATGTGAAGCCGGTTGGAAAGTTACCGAGGTCCTTTTACAAAGGACTGGGTCCTTCGTTCCCATGAAAGGAAATAAAGGACGGCTGAGATCCGGATCGTTAGGAAGTACCTGCACCTTATTTTTGCTCCAATCTTTTCCCACCAAAACCATAAGTTCCCACAATCTAGTACAATATCTAATTCATAAGACACGTAGAGGAGCCGATTCTCACTTTTACAATTGTACCAGTCCACACATTTTTCCTCCTTCTAGAGACATTATCACAAATAAT
>NW_017137257.1:0-386 GCF_001652005.2 Ceratina calcarata | reverse complement strand
CTCTACGGCAACAGCGCATTGATTCAGGCCAGACGCATAAATCAGCCTTCGTTACAGTATTACCACTGTAAGCACACACAGAAGAGCCTACGCGCAATGATACCGCCTCGGGCATATTTTGGTTGAGCTGCCGTCAGACAGAACCGCGATATCAACTTCGCAGACAAGCACTCTGACTTCAGTTCTTCTGCTCGGTGCCGTACTCTGCCTATCAGGCGATATCTCACCCAGCTGGCTAGCAACGCTCATCCGCGAGATGGCACAATAAATGTTTGTCGACGCACCCGCCATCTATCTCTAACCCTCGCCACGTAGATTTTCGCAAAAGCATCAATGGACTGGCGTTGATTGTCGAGCAAGGGGCACATACACTCCTTTGGAGGAGG
>NW_017137256.1:0-386 GCF_001652005.2 Ceratina calcarata | reverse complement strand
TAAAATATTAGAAATTATGCATTAAAAATTCGAGGAAAACAATTTTATAAATTATTCATTTTTTCTAAAAATTCATTGCTTCAAATATTGTAAATTTTTATTAAATGTCTTAAACTTTTGGCAGAGAACTTACGACTGATACAACCTTTAAAAGGCTAGAAAAATATTGTGAATGGGAAAATCGAAATGTTTTATTGTTGCCCTTCTTAGGAAAGCAGAGAAACCTGGGTGCGTACTTTAATCTCGATGGTAAAACACCCCCATCCTGTTTCCCTTCTTCTTCTACTTTTTGTTGAAGAAGTTGGATGGAAGGTTTTCTGTTATTAATCGCGAGGATTGAAAAGAAGCGGAAGGGGTGGGGTGGGGGTGGGGGGTGATTCGTTGCG
>NW_017137255.1:0-386 GCF_001652005.2 Ceratina calcarata | reverse complement strand
TTGCAGATTCCAGTTGTAGTATACGCGATTCGAGCGATTCGATTCTTTTGGTAAGCTTCTTATTCGCTCTGGTTAGTTTAATGTTTTCAGTAATAAGTTCATTGTTATCATCGAGTAGATTGTTGGAGCTAATACTACAGGCAAGTTCGTTGATTGATTTAACTACTATTTTAAGTCTCTTACTGAATGTTCCACTCAGATTACCGGAGTGAAGGCGTACATACTCAATTTCCTTCGCCTGTTCTCGGAGAGAGGAAGCAGTTTTGGATGTAGAAGGAGGAGCGGATACTTGGGTTCCTTAGGGTTCATCGTTTATAGAGATATCAGAAGAGCTGCCAGATGTATAGAGGGATTTCTTGGGAACTTTTTTACCACCTCTGCTACTA
>NW_017137254.1:0-386 GCF_001652005.2 Ceratina calcarata | reverse complement strand
TCGAAAGAACATAATTTTCTTCTGCATCGAAAGACTCTAACGCATTCTCTAAATGCATATCAATAACGGCTCCTAAAATAAAAGGACTGCACGATACCCCAAATACAACTCTACAATGTCTGAAAATGATCATATTGTTTTGTTTATCATACCAGAGAAACCGCAAAAAATCCCTATCGATTACACTTAGACTTATCTGCACGAATGCTTTCCATCCCGTCCAAATCTTTTCTTCAAACCATCGATAGCCTTCTGGTAATTTTCTCCCGTTGGTGGGTAACTGTTGACCAAACTTGCCGCACGTGAATCCGGTATCATCGCTTGAATGAGGTACTGAAACTTGACCTCGTTCTCCATTTCGGGATCTTCATGGAGTTTTTTGAACA
>NW_017137253.1:0-386 GCF_001652005.2 Ceratina calcarata | reverse complement strand
ACCCAATAGATTGTACACATACTTGTTAAACAAAAATAGTAATCATAAATCATAAGAAAGAACTGAAAAAATGTACATTTTCCTGACCGAACAATTTCTCTCTCTCTAACAGGCACTCTCCACATCTTTCTTTCTCGACCCGCTGGACTTCGCACGTTTCAGTATTTTCAAGGTACTTTTTGTTAACGAGTTTTGTACATAAAAAGACGTGTTCTTTAAATTAAATGTGCGGCTAGGAGATCTACACAATAATGTAAAATGTAGTTAAAAAAAATGAATAATAAAATTGATTTCTACAACTTCTTAGTATTGAGCAACTATTTCATACATTCCTCTCGTATAAGATTATGTAAATTTATTTTATCTATGGTATTAAAGTATTGATT
>NW_017137252.1:7175-7674 GCF_001652005.2 Ceratina calcarata | reverse complement strand
AACATATAGTTAATGGTAGTTTAAATGTTTATGTAATATTCTATAGCCGCGTATTCATCTGAGCACGAACGCGAACGAGGCAAGGCGAGGCCGAACGAATACCTCGTTTTGCCTCGTTTTTGCTCATGAACGAAGTCTGCCGAGGCAATGAACAAGGCAGTGATCCACAGTGAACGCAATGAACGATGCTCCAGCGAAATGGACGATTGTTTGGTGGTAAGCGCTACTTTCTTGGTAATTGCCGGGTTGTTAAAGAAAAGAAAAAAGAAGCGGTGGTGGAAACTACTTTTTATCGAAATAGGCTGAGCTCCAGAGGTCAAATCTTTTTAAATAGCTTGCAGGAAGAAGAAGAATATGGTCACTTTATAAACTTTACCAGAATGTCATCTACAGACTTTAATTTATTTGTTGGAATAGATTCGTGAGGATATTTCTCGACAAAACACAACATTTCGCAAAGCGGTAACCGCTGAAGAACAATTGGCTATAACACTAAGAT
>NW_017137252.1:3074-4948 GCF_001652005.2 Ceratina calcarata | reverse complement strand
ACACTGACTCTAATTTCGCGATTAAATATACCAATGATCAGAAAAGTAAATTACAAAATTACGGATTTGTAACGTAATTAAATTCAACTAGAAGGTATTACGATAAGCACTGATTCTACCAGCCGCATTGCACGCGACCACAAAATATTCTTGGAGCAGCCTGGACAAAATCCTCGTAACCAAAAAAAAACATACATTACGCTTCGTTTTATAAATTTCCTCATTATTTTTCAATGCACACTGTTAACGCTCGTGGTTAATCTTGCAATTATTCGAACCTTGGTGAACATTGCACGTGGTGTGCCGACTAATTTTAATGTCCGATTTGATCAATATGTGCTCGATGCACAAAACACTCTCGACAACTGCGTGACAACTATAACAATGTTATTCGTACGACGGACGCAAAGTTTTTTGATGAGGGTTACGGTGTACCTCGAAGAGAATTTTTAAGGTCGGTGCGAAGAAGTGTAGGAATAGGAGCAACGGAGTTTTCTATGATTGGCAGTGCTTGGTCAGAGTGAATGGCAATGCGAAACGTCTTAAAAAATAACGGTATTTGGGAAGCATTCTACCCTTAAGCAGCCGGTTGGTCGGTAATAAATCATCACAAATCCTTTGGCTTAAAAAATGTGTTCTCGACAATGAGGAAATCGAGAGTTCCAGGATTAGGACCGAAAAAACTATGAACAATGGAAAATATCGGTTTGCGGACGCAGCTATGAGGACCTGCTGCTAGCAATTACGGAATTCCACTTTACAACAGGTCTAAACACACGCTTAAGAGTATTCTTTCGATCGGGGACAGGTACATGAACAAAAAGCTAAGTTTTTATCCGCACCAAACGTACACAAAACATTCCAAACAAGTTTCGCTCGGCGCGTTCTAAGAATTGGGGGAAAGACAACGCTTTATAGTGTGTACTATATGTAACTACGTGATATTTCAATAGAAAACATTAAGAATATTCGACGAAGTAAATTCAACTAATTGTAAAAATCAAAGCAAGTGACCTTACGGTCGCATTGCGCGGGGTCAGAAAATAAAAAAAATAATTACGAACAAGCACCGACTGGAAGACGGCATTGCACGCGATCACAAGAAGAATTCGACAATTTCAAAGAGAAGATTCATAAAATTACAAGCAGTTTATGCCAGAAACATCCGTAGTTGGGCAAACGCGTATATGTTAATCAGACTTATAGTAATAAGACATCCGAGAAATAATAATGCAGAAAGAGTAGTTATAACTTACGCCAAGTAATAATCAGTAATGTACCATACAAACGTCTCAAGGACTCGAGGACGAAGAAAAGTCGAACACCGCTACGTACACACCAACGATCACATACGATGCACAGAGAGCAACTGACGGCGATGGGCAATGGGTATTGGATCATTGAGCACTTGCGGGACACAGACAGGGATCTCGTATCTTCCCGTACACGCCGGAAAGTGGGGACGACGCGACCATGGTTACGGGCGAAAAATAGGGGAAGCGAGCCGTGTACGGGAAGATACGAGATCCCTGGACACAGAGCAGACTGATCGGTTTGAGGGGGAGGGAGCCAACGAGACACGAGACATAGCCCCACCACTCACGCATACTATCGCACAATATCCGTGTGCTCCGAGCTCGGCTCAACTTGGGCTCAGTAGAGAGAGAAGAAGGAACATCAGTCTATCGTTCTTGCTCTCGAGACTCGAAAAGGTAAAATGGTGGTAATTTTACCATTGAAACTGATGCATCTGACGATGGGTAAAAATCAATAGAGACTCGAAAATCTGATATTGGTGGTAAATCAGATAATGATGTTCCTTTTGTTTTTACAGAGATCGCCGCTAAGGACTTTGAGTGGCGACGGTATGGCCT
>NW_017137252.1:0-1690 GCF_001652005.2 Ceratina calcarata | reverse complement strand
AAGTAACCTTTTGTCAATGTGCGACGTTGCCACGCTTCATTTGCGTGAGTAATCATAAGAAAAACTTGAAAGTTTGAGTATGCATATTTTTATTCTATTCTGTATAGCTGGTTAATCCTTTCCAAGTTATCACATATAACGTATTTGAACGTAAATTAGTTTTGTCTATAATTTCAGTACTTTGTCGAATGTGGTTATTTAGCTAGATCAACTTTCTCATCGTAAAAAGGATATTTTCCGAGACGATGCCATCAAGTCTATGCTAAGCATATCAAAAAGTAGTTAACTTTAATTAATCATAACTCGGAATCTATCTAGTAAAATGCGCTTTTCTGCAAGAGTACCTATCGGATTAATTAATTTTGTTAAAAGTTTCGTAATTATCTCGAATAGTGTTTATTTAGGTGATAACTACCTTAAGACGTACTGTCTTGTAGAGTCTCCCTGTAGGCCGGGGTACATTCCTGATTCGGACATATTTTAAATACATTTTTTGGTGGGGTAAATACCGATACTTTACGACGCGTAAAGCCGCATATTCATCTGAGCACGAACGCGAACGAGGCAAAACGAGGCATTCGTTCGACCTCGTCTTGCCTCGTTTCTAAAATTTTTCCTCGTGAACGAAGTCTGCCGAGGCAACGAACGAGGCAGTGATCCACAGCGAATGCAATGAACGATGCTCCAGCGAGATGGACGATTGTTTGGTAGTCAGCGCTACTTTCGTAGTAATTGCCGAGTTGTTAAAGGAAAGAAAAAAGAAGCGGTGGTGGAAACTACTTTATATCGAAATAGGCTGAACATCAGAGGTCAAGTTTTTTTTAAATAGCTTGCAGGAAAAAGGTCAATATGATCATTTTGAAAACTTTACCAGTATGTCATCTACAGACTTTAATTTATTTGTTGGAATCGATCCGTGAGGATATTTCTCGACAAAACACAACATTTCGCAAAGCGGTAACCGCTGAAGAATGATTGGCTATAACACTAAGATATCTGGCAACTGGGGATTCGTACACTAGCTTGCAATATCTGTTTAACGTGTCAAAGCAATTAATTTCAAAAATAGTACCAGAAGTGTGTAGAGCTCTAGTGAAGACCTTATTTAAACATGTGACGGTAAGTATATTTTAATGTTCGCTTGCCTATTGCAAACATGTTAATAAAATTTATATTACATTTTTTACGCTCTGAGCTCCCTTGGTAGGGAATGACATGTTTTCAGAATCTGTTCGGATGCGTGTGTATGTGATTGGACGTGTGCATACAAAACAGTCTCTTTTCTCATTTGTTTATTTCATAATTAAGGAATTTCATGTTTGCAATATAAATTTTGTAAAGTATGAAGGCTTCCGCTGTTTTGAGGCTCCCTGCTCGTCTGATCCTCTTGAGGTGAAGAGATGAGTCAGTATAAGATAACACTGGCGATATTGCAGATAAATTATAGTCTGAGGCAGAACAGGATGAATATTGCGAAGTGGGTGACATATTTTGTAGTTCAAGTAATTGTTGAGTTTGTGCAGTAAAAGTATGATTTTATGGTTCGGTGGTTTGAACTCGGATCGGCAGTTGCATGGGATCAGGTAACGATTGTATTTGTTGTGGGATTGAAAATTGGTGCGGGTTCATTTCTGTTTGAAAGAGGAGATTGTGTATTTGATGTTGTAGTATCATACGTGTTCTCGGATTA
>NW_017137251.1:0-386 GCF_001652005.2 Ceratina calcarata | reverse complement strand
CACTGACATCTGGCAATAGATTTGCTTCCTGCAATTCCTTGGCTCCTTCGCACGCGGGTATACTCTGGTACGTTAGGAACACTACTAGATTATCCTTTAGAATTAGTAACGGTTCTTCAGTTTTCACAATTTTGAGAAATTCATACTGCGACGGTTCGTCAAATATAATGTCTACATCCTCAGGCTCATCAGAATTGATACTTTCCGATTTTAATGAGTCTTCGTCCCAGTCTTCATACATGGTCGAATCTTCGTTAGGCGGTTCAGGAGAAAGTTCGATGATCGGTTTCTCATCTTCTGGTGGTTCAGGTGATACTTCATCAATTATTTCTTCATTGTTCAGTACTTGTTCAATTATATCCGAATCCTGTGGAGTAGATGGTTCA
>NW_017137250.1:0-386 GCF_001652005.2 Ceratina calcarata | reverse complement strand
ATTCGCTCCGTTATAGGGTGGAATTTAGAAAGGCATACTGCCTACACTAGTACCGGTACCGCACACTCATACTCATACCACACACGAATACGATTCGCATGGGCAAGCCCATGCATGGGATGGGAAAAGGGGTGACTCGACCGGCCTTAATGCCGATCGAGTGACTCGAGGAGCGTCGGGGCTCTGTACTTATACCCTCTCGGGGATCGACGGTTTGGGCAAAATGACGTCTGCGCAAAATGATTGGCCGATTCTTAGAAGGCTCGGCTCCTGATTTGCATATTTATTTACTCCCGCATTTATCGATAATCGTGCAGGATTTATTTGGGTTGGCATGGTCATTCGGGTGCGGGGTCCTGCTCGGCTCGAACTCTGGTGCCCAAGTG
>NW_017137249.1:0-386 GCF_001652005.2 Ceratina calcarata | reverse complement strand
ACGTGTAATCCTATAATATTGTATTCTATCTTTCTTTTCATCTGTTTCAGATGGAAGTGTACCGGAAACCTGTTGGCTGTCCGGAACAGCTGGTCGTTTGAATACACGGTGCCGTTGGAAGAGACGCCTAGCGACAGTATGGAGAAAAGAGCACGGACCTGTCTCGGCTCACGCGGTAGTCATGTGGAGCCGTATTTTCTGTAATAACACGATCGGCCCTTTTCAGGGCCCCCAAAACGTAAAACAGGGAACGACTTTCGTCGTTTAATAACAATCGGCCCTTTTCAGGGCCTCTAAAACGTATGATAGGGAACAAAATGACCTCTTTCCTTCTGTGTTTTAAAAACAAAATAATGATTCTCTTTTTTACTTAAATCATTTAGGAG
>NW_017137248.1:0-386 GCF_001652005.2 Ceratina calcarata | reverse complement strand
TTAAGAAAAGCGTCGGAAAAGGGGGAAAAAACCCCGAGGACTGGACGAGCGTGAGGGTCCGGGTCTTGCGAGCAGTATCGAGTCAGTCGTTCAGGACGAGAGAGTTGCACAACGTTCGGTCAGCAACTACCATTCAACATTGACTTCGACTACGAATATTTCGGCAACGAATTCTTAAATCAAACATTCGCAAAGTGTAAATCGAGCATTCGCGATAGTCATTCGTGTCGAGAATAGCGGCGTATCTACAACGAGAATACAGTCCATTTTTATTTGAAACAGATACACAATATTAATTTGACGTGTATCAGGTGTACTTCGCGACACACCAGGCTATGCTGATGAAACGATTATAGTAGCCGATGGTCATAACATAAAAAGGGCCG
>NW_017137247.1:0-386 GCF_001652005.2 Ceratina calcarata | reverse complement strand
CTATTTTACCTTGTAGTCAGAAAAATCTTAATCAGTATTGACATTGGGGTTAAGAAAAGTTCCAATACTCATAAATGTACACGGTTTATTCATTTCTAGAAGAACTTGACATTTTGAAGACGTTGAAGATATAAAGAATGCATTTGATATGCAAGAGTATGTATTATGCATACGAATAGTTACAAGGATTTCATTACTTACAAGGAAATTTCATTTTCCTTATCTTTCAAGGATAATATAAATTTTATTATGAAAACCCGTTGTCTACTTATGGAAAAAACAAGAATTACTTTTACAACTGCAACTAATTGAAAAGACGTTGTATAATACATCAACTGAACAGTTAGTAGTATGTAATACCACTTATTACTATTTTATTAAGATAG
>NW_017137246.1:0-386 GCF_001652005.2 Ceratina calcarata | reverse complement strand
TTTGAGTGCGCATCTATTAGGAGAAAATAGGTGTGCCCTAAAAACGGCCCTGCGAAATCGGCGTGAAGTCTTTGCCAAGGTTGGTTTGGCCATGGCCACGGGGTGAGTGTCATTTTCTTTGGACTATCTTGCACTTGAGCGCAATATTTACAATGCTTCGCCTTTCTCTCCAACATTTTATCAATACTTGGCCACCAAACTACTGACCTTGCCAGAGCCTTCATTTTGACAATGCCAAAATGGCACTCATGCAGCTGTTCTATTATCTCTTCACGTAATACCGAGGGAATTACTACTCTCTGTCCCCACATCATACAACCCTGTTCAATGCTTAGTTCATCTTTGCGTAACGCGTACGGTTTTAATTCATCACTCCATTGTTTCGA
>NW_017137245.1:0-386 GCF_001652005.2 Ceratina calcarata | reverse complement strand
AGGAAATGATAGATTGTTGATTGTCCGGATTTGAGCCAGCGCTCCTGATTCGTAGTTCGCATCAACCGAGCGCTCTGATTGGTCGGGGTTTTTTTCCTCGGACAATTTTATCGCTAAGGAAAATGTTGTTTAAAATTACGTCAAGAACCCCTCATTTCAATATCTTACACTAGTTTTGGGACACCCATAATCGAAAAGTAGTCAAATTTGATAAAGCATAACTCAGAAACTATATGATAAAATGCATTGAAACTTCGCAAATCTATCAGGTGGTTAATTAATTTTGTTGAAAGTTCCGTGATTATCTCGAATAGTATCCATAAGTAAAATTGTTGTTTTTTAATGTTTAACAATTAAGCAATTTGCATATTAATTAATTCGACAGG
>NW_017137244.1:0-386 GCF_001652005.2 Ceratina calcarata | reverse complement strand
TTAGGATGCACTCGTAATAGATCAATATCGGTCGAACGATAATCGTTCTTGCCGAAATAATTTGTCAACCGAGCGGTGTCAACCGAAAGTCGATAACAGAATGACGAGGGCCTCCACGTCGCCTTTCCACGAAACCTATTTCGCCGCGATGCGGCGTAGAAATCGAGTACATTTTATCTCTTTCTAATTAAGGTGTTTCAGAAAGAGAAACACAAAGATAATTCGTATTCGAAAAATCTCGTTACGCGGAGGCCTGACGTTTACCGTGCGAAGCAGTGTTTACATCGCGGCGCCGAGCATAAGAAATGTTATACTATTTCTTATACCCGGAAACCGTCTGTATTCCGTTGAAGTGTGTTTATATTTCCGAGAATTCGTAATCGAAT
>NW_017137243.1:0-386 GCF_001652005.2 Ceratina calcarata | reverse complement strand
CTGTATTAAGTCTCTGTGTTTTAAGAAATCAATAAAATTCGGCTAATGAAGAAGACCGAACCAATAGAAACATACAGGGCGAGTCACCTAACGTTTGAACCTCAAATATCTTCGTTGTTTTTAAGAATGAGACCGAATTAAGACCGTGACCTTGAATGACCTTGAATAATTATAGTCACTAAATTCCTAATGAAAGGGACTAATCATCGTAGGTGTTTAAAAAATGGTGGTTCCATTTAAATAAATGAAGGTGACCTTCATATCTCTAAAAAAAATGACATAAACACAAAAATATTTTTGGTATCGTGTGAGCCCCATTGAACCATTCAACTTTATTCTTAAAACATTTGACGTATCTTTAAAAACAACAAAGATATTTGAGGTGC
>NW_017137241.1:4403-7478 GCF_001652005.2 Ceratina calcarata | reverse complement strand
CTATTCTCCTCTGCGTGAATCTCGTTCCTTCCACCAATACTTCATCTACCCGATTTAGCTCACCTATCCTCGCATTGTAATCCCCACTTACTATTATGGGTAATTGATAGCTCTCTTTCAGTTCTTTCAAAATATCACCTAATGTTTCTATCAATTGTTCCGTGTTTTTCGGTTTGATGTAGACATTACATAAAATAAATTCTCGGGATCTCATTTTAATTTTGGCGCAAATCCAGCTGTCACTAGTGTTTATTATCTTTAGTTCCTCAATTACATTTAGATTATAAATTATGCATAATCCTCCGCTGGGCCTACCTAGCGATTTCTCTTTGGTTGCTTCACTTACAACTACTTTATACTCGCTTAGATAAGGTGGCAGTTGTATTCGCGCTTTGGTAATTAATGTTTCTGATAAGCAAATTATTGCACTGTTCTCCAAGAATTCGCTGAAGTCCTCTTTGCTAAGTTTATACAAGTTGCCTAGGCCGTGTACATTCCAGAAAATAAAATTCACCGGAGTTATTTTCTCCTCGTTCTTCTTTTGTCCTCTGGAAAAGGATTCTCCTGTCTCTTTACAAGCCCCGAACCCTCCTTCCAGTAGAGGCATTCATTGTCGATATACAGTTTCTGGTAGCCCACACCCACCTTCCTGCCCAATGACCTTTGAGTTGCTGCGTATGCCAATATTTCTCTATGTATCTCACTCTCCTTAGGAGTCAAATCATCGTCAATGTAGATTTTTTCTCCTTTTAGTTTTTTCTTCTTGTCCTTAATTTTAATTTTACTTTCAAAATCCTCCAGCATGACTCTAATCATTGTGTTATTGTTGGTCGTTTTTATTTGCTGAATCTTTTTGATATTCACCTCAGCATTCAGGCGGTTCTTAATGAATTCTGTAGTTTCCTCTACCAGGTCCTTTTTAATGATCAATCCTTTAATAATGATATTGTTCTTACGTTCCATCCTTTTTCTATTCTCTTCGCTACTTTCCAATAACTCAATTCTTCTCTCTAGGATTTTCCTTTCTTCTTCTTCTCTAGTATCCACTTCCTCGACTTTAGCTTTTAAATTAGCCATTTCACTCACTAGTTCTTTTATGTCCATATTGTTTTTACGTACCTCTTTTAGCTCTTCCTTCATTCCATTAATTTCTCCCGTCATCTTATCCATTCTCTGTATTACCTGGTTCAGTAACATTGATATGCTATCTTCTGACTCCTCTGTATCATTAATGCTGTTGCGCGTCGCAGCAAGACTCCTATCTGGACAGAGCTTCCTCTGCTTCTCATCCCTGGATGCCGCTTTAGCGTTTGTTAGCTGCTTTAGGGGCCGACCCCTCATACCTTTTTCTTCTGACATTGTCAGTATCGGCGACCACGCTTCTTTTAGGTTAGAATTCCTTATCCCTGACCTTTCGATCCAGTTCAGATACAATTTCCGGCTTCCACACTTCTCTGTCAGTACGATTGATAATTCAATCCGATGCCTTATAATATTTGCCTCTGAATTCTGCTCAACTAAAGTTTAAATTCAGTTTTTCTTTTGCCCAATTCTTTCCGACTTGTACACAACACAACGCCATCCGTCAATCCTCCAAATTCTGCACATCAAAATCTATAAAAGTTCATATTATTATTCATTTCAATTCACAAATACTTCTGAAAATAGGTTTTGTCCGCGTTTTTCGCGTTTCAACCCACTGTGCGTCGGTTAGACTTGAAACCGATGCTCTTGTATTGGGAAAAATCACTTCGCAGTTACCAGCACGTCGGGTTTTAGAATTGCCTTTAGACCTGTTCGACGGTTTGCTCTTAGCAGATTCGCAGTTTCATGAGCCAGATTCGGTAGATGTCATTTTAGGCGCGGATATTTACGGGCGATTATTGCAATCAGGGGTAAGGACTTTTCCCGAATCCTCGCTGGTCGCTCAGAATACAGTACTGGGTTGGATCTTATCAGGACCAGTATCAACGGACGCCTCACGGCGGGCGGTTGATCCTGAATCTTTCCCGCTTCGTGCACATCACTGTGCTACTCAGGATAATTTGAATGAGTCGTTACAACGTTTTTGGGAACTCGAGGAAGTGCCCTCGACGGTCGCGGTCCATGATCCGCCGGAGGATAGTTGTGAGAAGTTATTTCGTCAGGCGCATACGCGTGACAATGGTGGTCGATACACCGTCCGGTTACTCTTTGAGTCGAGTTTACCGGAGATCGGTCGTGAAACACGAAATATGGCGATGAGATCGTTAGCTCATACGCATCGTCGATTTGACCGGGATTCAAATTTGGCGCTTGAATATCGGAAGTTCATGCTCGCATACGAACAGCTCGGGCATATGGAACGCGTACCGCCGTCCGAAGTCGAAAATCCGAGAGCGTGGTATTTGCCGCATCACGCTGTAATCCAATCGAAGATCCGGATAGTCTTCGACGCTTCGCGAAAGACTAGTCTCGGAAAATGTCTAAATGATTTTCTCATGAAGGGACCCGCGCTTCAGAGCGATCTAGCTTTGATCTTGTTAAATTGGCGACGTTACCGTTACGCTTTCACTGCGGATGTCGTCAAGATGTTTCGACAGATTCGCGTCGCGCCGGACGATCAGGATTTCCAACGAATAGTCTGGTCCCCCAGTCGATCTGATCCGCCGATATATTTTCGTTCAACGACGATAACTTACGGCACAGCCTGTGCACCATACCTTGCGATTCGCACGATTCGGCAGATAGCTAGCGATGAGGGAGCACGGTATCCGCTCGGGGCTTCGTGTTTGAACAACAATACATATGTTGACGATATATTCGCTGGAGCGGATGAGTTGTCTGCCGCGAAAAGAATACGGGAGGAATTAGTTAGTATGTTGAGGGCGGCGGGAGTGGAGCTGGATAAGTGGGCTGCAAATCATGCTGATTTGCTTCCTTCTCAAGCTGCGCAGCGTGAGGATGACAAGATAAAGTCTATCGCGGACGGAGAGTCGATAAAGACCCTCGGAGTTAGGTGGAATCAGAGGTTCGACGAATTTAGTTTCACAACGTTGAATTTCGAAGATTAAAGGAGTATTCCCACAATCCGAC
>NW_017137241.1:1341-3906 GCF_001652005.2 Ceratina calcarata | reverse complement strand
CTCTCCTTGGTTTCGCTCCGAAACTGTCGCTGTCCGATCACCAAGCGAGTAGTCTAACCCAAACAGCGGGTGGTCAGTCTGCAGATTAGAAGTCCTTTTCGACCGGGGGCCCATGACCCTTCTGCTTTTACACGCTTTTCCCTATACTCTATCCTACCGACTACAGCCCTGATTTCGCTCGTTCTCGAGCTGTCGCATCCGACAGTTACGCATGGCTGTCGGATTGTGGGAATACTCCTTTAGCCGGTGTCGCAACGAAGCGCACTGTACTGTCCAATATCGCGCGTTTATTTGATCCGTTAGGGTGGCTCGCGCCGGTAATCGTGGTAGCCAAGGTCCTCATGCAGGATCTTTGGATTTTGACGTGGTTGGTAGCTAAGAGAGCGCCGATCTGTACAACCATCAGGCGTGGGATATGCATGGGCAGCTAACCAGGAGCCCGAAAGACTAGTAATGTCAACACGATACACAGGTGACTGGGATTACCAAGCTGTGTTCGTCACTGCCGATGTCATTGAAATGGCATTGAGGGCAGGCGGGGATCTGGTAGTTGGCGGACCCGGCGGTGAAACATGGAGTGTTAGGCAAGATGCGGTCAAGGTTATTCCTATCGCAGACAACGGCTTGCCTGATTGTATTGGTCGGGACGCCTGGATTATATCCCACTTAACATATCCCCTGGCTCAGGCTCTGGATGTGTATAAGATGGCTACCATTGGGGATGTAACGCCGGAAGGCAACCAGATTATCAGGCGCGAAACGTTCGTGCGCACAGCAGGTTTGGTTGACATAAATGACAAGACTTCCCGTATCATATTTGTCTTGCCTACAAAAACGACGTCATCAATATCCTTCGGTGGCGTTACGTACCGGGTCCAGAGTTGCGGTCACAGGGGGGATTTACCCGATGACTACGTCATTAGACGTCACAACATCAGCGACGCAGTGGATACGGTCGTTACTCGGCTTTTAACGGGGACTAGGTCTTTAAGGACCGCCTTTTCCGACTACACATCTAGTTATTTCCCCAAAGGTATTAATTGGTTGGAAATCAATTCTATAACCACAGCTCTGACTGTCCGATGGCATCAGAAGATCGAGGGAACCAACTGGGGTCAAGGGGAACAATCCTCCTATTATGGCGCTCCGAGGTACGTGTTAGAGAGCATGGGCCTTACTCCGGGTGAAGAGATCACTAACTTGAGTTACCAAGCATACGGTGGGTGGTCTTCGGTTCTTGGTATGGACCAAAGAGTGGTCACTCGGAGGAAGACACGTCGATATCCCTCAGTACGCATAGGCGCGTGGGATAATCTTGCATCGTTAGCAGTAGGTACGGGGTATGCGAATTACGATACCTTCAATACAGAAAATGATGTTCAGATTGCCGCCCGGTGTAAAAGTGGCGGGCTAGATCGGTTAAGTCGGGGTAGGCTTCTTAGGCGCGGGTTTGAGTTATTCAAAAGATCTGCTGTGCAGCAGGATAGGATAGCTTTCCCTGCAGAAGAACAGAACACAGAGAAGTATTGGAGTAGACTCATTATGGACCCGTTGGGTAAGGGCGCAACCACTAGCTGGTTCGCCAGCTACTTCATTACTGACAGTGTAGGCTTTTCTTGGGCTATTAACCAACATGCCCCGGCTAACGGTGGGACGTTCACGGGAATTCGCACACCCAGCTCCTTTTGGAGGAGCATTATAAACACGGAGTGGAGTGCCTTTACCATACAAGGTACGGGAAGACCAGGGGGTGAAGCTTATGCATTGGATACAATCCAGCAATCCTGGACTACCAACTGTTACGCCCAATTTGGACAGGGCGAGGACGATGCTCAACTCGAAGACGTAATCATGCGCCTGGACATGAATCAGCTAGTCGAGAGAGACTGGCAGCTGATGTATAAGACACACCCACACAACACTAGGATGGACGGGGTTGTGTGGGCTGTGGACGAGTCACACGGCGGGAGATTAGCTCGGAATTTGGGTTGGGAAGACAAGGGGAGCAGCCCTCCACCAGCAGACACATGGGGATGGGGCGTCGCGGCGCGAATCAAGGACTACACGAACGAGACCTTGAAAACACTCGTTATCCCGCGTGGTACGGCTAGCACAGATTTGACATGGTAAACGTATGCGAACGATGGTTCGAATATTGTCAGTCACTTTCGGCATTGCCTGAATTGAAGATTCCGCGTTGGCTAGGTCTAGTCTCAGTCGGGAACTTTCAGATTCATGCGTTTTCTGACGCATCATCTCGCGCTTTCGCCGCGACAGTGTATTTGCGGACGACGGACAAGAATGATTCTGCTCAGATTACATTATTAACGGCTAAGAGTAAGGTAGCTCCAGTCAAGACCGTGAGTATCCCGAACCTCGAACTGTGCGGTGCCGTATTACTTGTAAAGCTCCTCCGGCAGGTGCGGAGTCTAGAGTTTTTGCGCGATGCGCCGATATTTGCTTGGACTGAAAGCCAGATTGTGTTAGCTTGGCTTAGGAAGCATCCCTGTACTTGGAAGACGTTCGTCGCGAATCGAATCTCTTATATTCAGACTGAGATGCCGA
>NW_017137241.1:0-1201 GCF_001652005.2 Ceratina calcarata | reverse complement strand
TTCGAGCACAGTGATGCGTTACGCCCGGATTTTAGGTCGAAATCGTTTAGTCAAGACCATAATTAGAAGTTGCAATAGTTGTCAGCGTAATCGGCCACGGATGGCACATCAAATGATGGGGAATTTACCCGCGTCGCGTGTTAGACCCGCTCGACCGTTTACCTCCGCGGGATTGGATTATGCCGGTCCTTTCCAAATTAAAACTAGCAAAGGTCGTGGACAGAAGTCTTATAAAGGCTACGTAGCGTTATTTGTCTGTTTCGCGACACGGGCCATTCACCTTGAGGTGGTGAGTGATCTCACAATGAGGACGTTTATCGCGGCTTATAGACGTTTCGCGAGTCGGCGCGGAGTTAGTAAGAATCTTTACTCGGATAACGCGACGACTTTCCAAGCCGCAGATAAGGAGTTGCGTGAAATGTTTAGATCAGGTTCCGAATTTTATAAGAGTGCCGCGACTACTCTGGCAAATGATGGAACTTCATGGACCTTTATATCTCCGAACTCACCTCATTACGGAGGACTATGGGAGGCAGGTGTTAAATTGGTAAAACACCATTTGTGACGCGCTTTCGGTGATCAGATGTTAACCTTTGAGGAATTCAGTACGGTGCTGACCGAAATAGAAGCATGCTTAAATTCTCGTCCGATTTCTCCGTTGACGGATAGTACAGATGATCTTCAGGCGCTAACACCTGCGCATTTCTTAATCGGTGAATCTTCTGGACTGCTTCCTGATGGGGCGCCTCCAGAGGTTCCTGAGAACCGTTTGGAACGATTCCACTTGATGCAGCGGGTTAGAGATCATTTTTGGAAGCGGTGGTCTTCAGAATATACGCAGCATCTACAGGAACGAGCGAAATGGCGCGGTCCTTCCAAAAATTTCGCTGCCGGTCAATTAGTTCTTTTGCGGGATGACCGATATCCAACCTCCAAATGGCCACTGGCGCGAGTCACCGAGGTCCATGAAGGTCCAGGTGGGCTTGTGAGAGTGGTCACTGTTAAGACGGCGACTATGAGTTTGCGACGACATATATCCCGACTATGTCCTTTGGTTTCGGAATGAGCGCATAGTTTGTCGTTCTGTTGTGTTATGTATAAGTATGTATTATGTAAATTTGCGTGACGGGTGCGTCTGGGAGACGAAGGCGGGCGGTGTGTTCGCGGATTCTCCGCTTCGATATTTTTAGGCTTGGTGAAA
>NW_017137240.1:0-386 GCF_001652005.2 Ceratina calcarata | reverse complement strand
AAGTATTTTTGCGTTTGGTACAAGTGTTGTACATAGCAATAGAATTTGTAAAAAAAAAGCAAATTATCCTAGGACCATATTTCTGTATATAATTGTTAAATACTTGTGTATTTGTACGCAATGAATTCGCTGATCAATTCCTAAAGGCATTGCACTTTTTGTATGTAAAAAATTGTACAGAAAATAAACACTTTTATACGCATTCCACCAATATTTTTCTTAATTCATCTTAACATTCATTAGCACGTACATTAAATTATTGAAAAAAAATAGTGATAATTTCCAATATAAAGGTCTCCTATTCCTAGTGAAATCAATTTCCTCTGTCTCGAATTTATTCATCTCTAATTTATTGTAAATATATTGAATAATTCTGATTAATATAT
>NW_017137239.1:0-386 GCF_001652005.2 Ceratina calcarata | reverse complement strand
GATAACAATTAATAATGAATCGTATGAATTGAGCTTTTCGATTCGTTTACGATTATCTTTCTTTGGTTTGAACCTTTGGTTTCTGCAGGATACGTCCTTAGCTTCGAAGGACCAGGTACATCGGTAGGATCTGCGTCGATCGCAGCTTCATCTTCTTCAGCGATGATATATGCAGGTTTAAGGTTTTCAATGTGAACGTTCCGGGGTGAACCCTTCACATCAATTAAGTAATCGATATCGCTTATACGCTGAATTATTTTGTTCGGGCCGGAGTGCGGGCGCTCCAGGGACTACTTAATTGCTCTCGCTGGTAAGAATACGTGGGTACACGTCGGTAAATCTTTAAATACGAACGCACGGATCTTATGGTGATGTTCGATCGGCAC
>NW_017137238.1:0-386 GCF_001652005.2 Ceratina calcarata | reverse complement strand
CGTTCGGCAGCGGAACCAGTGCTGTAGTTTTTAAGAGTAACAATGAAATTGAGTCAGCTATGTGCATGTGTTAGTCTCTCCTAGGGGACAAAATTCGAAATAAGTCTACATCTTGCTTTTTCGATGCTCGATACTGGCATCGATACTGTTCGATTTTATTATAATTTTAATGCTTTAAAGTAAAAAGAATTTTAATGTACAGCTAGTAACAATGAAACTGAGCCAATTTGGCAACAAGGCTTGTGTTAGTTTCCCCTAGGACGATAAAATTCAAGATGCTCGATCTGGCATTGATACTGTTGAATTTTAACACAATTTTTACAAATCAAAGACGTAGACTTATTACTCGTTCTGAATTTTTTCCCCCTAGGAGAACTAATACAAGC
>NW_017137237.1:0-386 GCF_001652005.2 Ceratina calcarata | reverse complement strand
CGACGTGATGAGTCACGTCTAAACCGACGCGAAGAACAAGCATCGCAATCCGAGAGTCGGCAGTATACGCGCCCGCAATCGCCTCAAAACTCCGAATCCCGCGAATTCTCAAATTTCCGGTCGTATCGTGACCGCACCACACGGCGCGACGCGTCTCCAGTTCAAATATGTAATTACTGCAAAAACCCGGGCCACGACAGTCACGAATGCCGAAAGCGCGAATACGCGAATGATACGAGGTCGGGAAAAGGCCCGAGCCTCTCGTCTACCCCGGACAACAGACGGGAGGCCCAGAACACGAGTCCGGTCCAAACAGTCAATGTCACGGAAATCCGCGAATAACTTTAGCTGGACCACCGAAGATGGTGCCAACAGTAAAAATAGAA
>NW_017137236.1:0-386 GCF_001652005.2 Ceratina calcarata | reverse complement strand
GATAAATAATGTAAATTCATAAAATACAATATGCATGCAATCGTATAGAGTCTAAACATCAAACAAGGAAACCACCAATTAAATTAGTTCATAAATAAACGTCGTTGAAAACTTTTCCTTATGGGAATTACGCGTACGTTTTGTGGTTTAGCTGATTACAAGTTTTATCATTGCAGTTTATTTTTTCTGTTTCCGTTTAATTGAGATTTATTCTCCTTTTCTCTCGAGAAATAACTGGATGATGTCACAAGTTTAAAATCGGAGCTCATTCAAAGAAACCCGCAGATCTTAATGGGAATGAAAAAAACTGAGTATAAGATCAATGAATAGTGACATTTACAAATGAGCATAATTTATGATTACTTGGAAGTAAATGTATTTTTTTT
>NW_017137235.1:0-386 GCF_001652005.2 Ceratina calcarata | reverse complement strand
GTCGCTCGGTCATCTCTTTAGCCCCACGTAGTTTACTATCGCTTTTCAGCTAATAGTCTTATTCCATAGGATTTCGCGGTTTTTCCCAGCACGTTACATTCCCAATCTCGGTGCTGCCCGAGGATTTTACCAGGCTTATCACGCGCGCGCGTGTATTTCCATGAATTGGGATTTGGATTGTCAACGTTATGGCAAACTACGCCCTCGGAATCCGATAATCGCGAGTTTCCCTCTTTGTAGTGTCAAACACGTGAAGTACATATGTACGAATTACGTGAGTTAAGATGCTTACTTTTTCCATTTCCATATTTTTCTCGTCGGTTTTTCAAATCTTCAACGTAAATCGATTTACCAATCATCGTAATTAGAATTATATATCACAAACG
>NW_017137234.1:0-386 GCF_001652005.2 Ceratina calcarata | reverse complement strand
GTATACATATATGTATGTAGTCATTATATCTACATTACATTATCGTTACAAAACTACACAAAAGCTTGAGATATGCAAAAACGGTGGGAAACAATGAGGCAAACGATTGCGTCACTATCTATCAAGTTTAAAATGTCTGTAATGGAGCGAATTTGATGATTTGAAAGATTCTCGGTTTATAACGAATCTCGAGTCTTGTTTCTCAATGTTTCAAAGTTAGCTCATGGAAAATGAAAATGTAAGATAAAAAGAAATGCAACGTGTGTGACGTGACGTCCTTTTCTACGGATTAAAGAAATATTATTTGGACTGCATAGAATTCTATCCGGGAACCGCGGAAAGTTCGTGTCGTTTTTCCAAAAGATGTCACTTAACAAACAATAGAA
>NW_017137233.1:0-386 GCF_001652005.2 Ceratina calcarata | reverse complement strand
ATACTACATATGTATGAACAACACATGAATTCTGCTTTAAAACACTTGAAGAAGAGTTATTTCAACGGATACAACACGAAAATCAACCTGGAAAGTTGAATTCTGAGGTATATTTGAGCCTGACGCTCATGAAGAATTATTATAAAATTGTTATGCAAACGGCAGACAATAATTGACTAAAAGACTTGGAGTTCCTTTCGGACCTCATTAACCACTTGAATACATTAAATGTCAGACTACAAAGCAATAAGAAGACAATAATCTGAAATTTCAATTCGAGAAAAATTTACACAACTTATTAGAATTCTACAAGGTGTTACCGCGAGATCAGTATCCGCAATTACATACAACTTCCGCAAAAATTTCATGTATGTTCGGCTCAACTT
>NW_017137232.1:0-386 GCF_001652005.2 Ceratina calcarata | reverse complement strand
GGGGGCACGAGATCGCGACTCAAGGACGATAATATCGAGGAATGCTCGTGTCTGGCTTATCTGACATTTCGAAGTGCATGTTTCCTACGGGTGTTGTTCGACAGAGACGGCACCGTTCGGCTGCCTTGGGAAAACATTTTACTGTTTGCCGTGTACGCGTTTGTACACGGAAACCGGGAAATCGTAAAATGGGTCAACGGAATATACGTTTTTATCCCCCGGCATGAAAATAGGCTATCTGGCTCCTATAATTGAATGCGAATCGATCACGCTACTTTCCATCTATTATCAAAATTAATTGGCTCTTTAAATCGCGCCACGGGCGGCTGTTTCATCCCTCGAATAGAATGGCGAGTTCTTTTTTTTTTTTTTTTTTTTTTTTTTTT
>NW_017137231.1:5457-6684 GCF_001652005.2 Ceratina calcarata | reverse complement strand
ATTTCTTCCATTATTAAGATCGTACATTAAATTTGTGTTTCTGGTTATTCGAATTCGTTGTGAAATGATCTGAAGACAGTGAAGTGATTCGGCGTGGGAAACGTGGAATTCCAAGTGCATGAGCCACACCATGTGACACCCTCGGAAGCGCCTCCTCCCTCGTCACGGTTGCCCATAATTCGGTCTCGGACAGGTAGGAATGTTTATAACCTGTGGATACTTTAAGTCTGTGGTCTAAACCCAGGTGATATATAACCAGTAGGTTGACTAATCCCCTCCACCCTCGTGGTCAGAGGTTCGTACACCTAAATACCCGTGCCCCTTCAAATACAGACCATTTCCGGAGTCACGCTTGCCCAATCGCGTCGCCATTAATTCTTACAATCTTTCATAATCTCAAAAATCACTAGTTTTTTCATTCTAACCTAACCTAAGTCAATTATTAGGCAGTTTTTGTAAAATTGTTAACCGTGTATTTAATTAACTAAATATTAGGAAGAGGGAACAATGTCAATCGTCCCGGTGTCCAATTATACTGATACGAAGATTGATATGAACGATAATTAAATGAAACAGCGCCGATACGTTCGGAATGGTTGATTAAATAAAATAATCCGACAGAAAGAGGAGGACCTCATCGTTGAAACGATAAACCATGTTACGAAGAATTGATAATAAATGAGAGCGGGATGACAAGGTCAAAAGGAGCGATCCTTTAATATAGTTTCCCAGTAAAACGTATAATTCATTTCCCGGAGGAGGAAGAAACGTAATCGTTTGATGCTCGACGGTATTCAGCACGCGTGTACCCCGGCCGCGTTCTACGTGCTCTCGTTAATCCCGTGATTAATGCTACTTCCTCCTCGGGTTTCGGGCGATGGTGGCGGCGCCGGAGTTATCCGAGGCAAAGGCGCGTACCAGCAAACAACCTGCTTTGTGGCAATTACTTTTAGATACACTCTTGACGAGCGTGCTTTGTTCATGGTTAAAACTGCGCCGCGAGGACACCAATTGCGGGGCAGCCTTTCTGCGAATTAAACTCGTTACCAATCTAATTTCGAGTAATCAACCCTTCCCCCCCACGTGCGTGTATACAAATGCAGGTCTTACACAGAGATACGAACGCGGGGATAATCGCGTGAACGCAAATTGTATAAAGGAATCCGCTGGGTACATTTCGTTAATTTGTTTCTTTTTAGGTTCAGACACTTGCCGGGTCGTTGTGAC
>NW_017137231.1:0-2993 GCF_001652005.2 Ceratina calcarata | reverse complement strand
GATGACTATTGATTAACTTTTATCGTTTCACCGGGTTTCCACGGTGCGGCGCCGTAGCCTGATTATTCAATTAGGCGTTATCACCCATCTTTCATACATCTACACGATTATTCCTGTGCGCCCCCTTTACCCAGTCGCGCAACAAAAAGGACATCAGCCAGCGAGAACGAACTATTAATAATTATGTAAATGTGCATTCGATAAAATTAATTCACCGTTATAAATTAAGGCAAACACGGCCGCGTCGTCTCGATACAAATGCGGTGTACAAGATGCCGTCTACAGGGAGTTTCAGAAAAAAATATGACAGCCTTAAGTAGGCGATTCTGGAGGTGATTTTGAGCAACAATTTCCTTTGGCAAAATGCAAAGCGACGTACGGTTTTTGAATTATGGATGAAAAACGTTGGCCAATGGGAACGCGCGGAGCCACAGGAGTGGGGGCTCGGCGACGCTCGGCATTGGCTCAGCGCGGGCCCTACGCGCTCTCATTGGTCAAACGTTTTTTGTTAATAATTCGAGAATTATACTTGGCTTTGAATTCTACCAAAAGAAGTTGTTGCTCAGAATTATCCATTCTTGAGACTGACACTGTTTCTGGGATGCCCTGTATAATACAGGAACGGCCTCGCATGATGTTGTACGCGAGAGCGAACGGCGGATCGGAATCGTTAAGCTCGCGTACGTCTTATTTATTAGTCCCGCGGACCTGGGTACAAGGCCGAAACACTCCGCTCTTTGATCAATCGCCCCTGCTTACGTATTCACTTAAGCCGGCAATAATGGCTTTATAAAACAACCGGCGATGTTCGCCGGCTCGTCGCCCATTCGTCTTCCCTGGCCTAATAGCTAATTGGAATGAGAAAAAGAAGATGGCGCTTAATTGCCTCTACGCTTTAATCGAACGATTAATTATTTTCCAACCAGACGTCGCCATGACAGAATATTCAGGATTTGCATGAATTATTAAGTAACGTTTAAATTATTTATATTAATTGACGAGTCATTTGGTTTAGTTACCTAACCTAAAAACCGTACTTACTTAAAAAGTTACCTAACCTAAAAATGAAATTTGTAAATTTTTAAGAAATGAGTCAGTCGATCGTAGAGAATCACGATCCACTTTCTTGGAATTGAAAGTTTGCAGAATGGCTGTAGAAAAAAATTGGGTAGAGATCCGCGGTGCGTAAAAAAGTTTTCGAAGTTAAATCCCGACGCGCAGTAAATCACGGACGCGTTACGAAATCGTTCCGACTGATGCCGCGGTCCTGAAGAGATCAGACGGGATCACCACAGGACCAGAGGCGAGAGACGCGAGCGCGAAGAGACTCGAGAGCGGCCGCACAATAATAATTTGAACACCGGTCATATTTCACATGGGGTCCGTGAGTTATGGCAGTCGCGGTCGACGCGAATGATTTAGGTTTAATAACGACGGCCTGTCCCGGGCCCGGGCCCCATTGTCGGGGCCTCTTCCACAACACGACTCATGTCTGACTCACCTACGCTCCGAGAACTGTTTTACATATCTCTTCTATGTAAATGCAAATTTTCGAAAACGACTGAATTAGCAGAGACCAGGTACAGCCATTTCGATTGAAAGGACGACATTTTTGTTTTCTGATCGTGAGTAATGCTAGAACTAAATGTCTTTCATGTACACTGCATGAATAATCTGTATTATACGTATTGTATGTATAAGAATATATATATATATGTGTGTGTATATGTATATATATATATTCTAGTGTACGTATATATATTTTAGTATAGTATATGTCGTCCGCAGACGGTTAATACCGGAGGCAAACACTGGGGAACGCAGATTCGGCACTCGTCGAAATAATCTCGCGTAGACGCGGCCGTCGGAACGGGACGTCGCGACGCGCGCCGGGTGTCTCGTGTTTGGATAATACACACAGATAGTCGGATAATTCACTTGTCTCGTCTAAAATGAAATTACGGGCGTAGAGCCTGTTGGCGCGGGAGGCAATGCATAAAAGCAGTACAGCGTGTATTATTTTACATTTCCCAGAGGGTCCTACGGAGGGGGGGGAGGTAGGGAGGAGGTAGGTTGGGTAGAAGTAGTAGTGGATATCCGCTCTACCAATAATTCTCTCCCCCCCACCGCAGCCACCGCCGCCACCGTCGTCCGCTGGGGCCGAAGTTCGCGTCCTTAGAAATTTATATTCAATAAAACCACTTTACGAACTATGCTTCTTGTAAATAAGAGCCCGCGTTACACCGCGCTCCGTCGCTGGTTAGAAATCGAGTTTCGTGACGGCTGCCGCGTGGGACGAGTTCCCGTTGTAAGTACGGGATTACCGGGAAACGAGTTCCCCTGTCGCCTGTTTCGTCGAACGACCGTAAATCGTCTGATTTGAAAAAGTGGCGCAACCGGTTGCTCCTAAATCGAATTAATTTCTAACGGATCGCGTGAACGCCTAACCTTCCATCGTACGTATGTATATATGTATATGTACAATGTACATATATATACGGTATCTCCGTGAACGTCATTATACCCGATTCGAGGGAGCATCGATTGTTTCGGCCGGATCTCAATCAGGCCGTTACGTGGCGTGCACGTTGTCTGAAAACTCACGCGATGAATCATACGAGCTTTCAGCTTAATCACGCCCGCCTCTTAATCAACGCTAGGCTTCCTGAGGTAACAAATGAACGCAGTTATCCTCCACCGAAAGCTATATACCGTGAAACACCGTACGTTATCATCAACTCTGACGTAGTTACAGAAATTATTTTAGTCATAATGTCGTCATATGTTTTCTATCACGTGACATGAGTTTCCGGTAGATAACTGTTGCTGTGTAACGCGGAATGGTACGGATTGGCAGGTTGCCCTAGGGCTGGGATGCATTCAATATTTTGGGCAGGTCTTTTTGGTGTCCTGATCGTCGTAGGTATTACCGCGTTTCCCGGGAGTCCTCCGCAGGTAGAAAACCGTAGGAACGGTCAATTGACCCAGGCACC
>NW_017137230.1:0-386 GCF_001652005.2 Ceratina calcarata | reverse complement strand
CGATACTCGGAGTGCCTACAACATTTCGAGTTTCCCGAGGTATCGGTCGAAATACCTCGAGCAAGTCACGAGGAACAGAGCTGTTCTCTGCTTGTGTGTTCTTATTGATCCTTCGCTGTTACGAATAGAGCATTCGTACCAGCCCTTTACACACGAGTCGACGTGTGCTAATTCCCTTGCGGATTATTGTGATTTACAGCCCTCAGCAATAAGAGGAGGACGGATTCCTTGACGTGGAGCCACGTTTCTGGAGGAGGCCTCTCTTACCTCAACGTTCCTCCTTTTGCATATTGTTTAAAAAAGTAACACGTTAATTTTCAAACCGTCTCTATGATTTAATTTTAATATCGTCCGGAATAATAATATTCTCGGGACCGTATTGAGGT
>NW_017137229.1:0-386 GCF_001652005.2 Ceratina calcarata | reverse complement strand
ATGATCTCTTTTACCGACGCATCGCACACGTGCGCCGCGTTAGGGCCCACGTACGATCGCAGTGATCTCACTTTTCCCGCACACCCGCACTAGGAATTTTTTGAAGTTGCGATAGTCCCCCTCGCTCCCCGTAAATCGCGTTAGGGTCTGTGTATGTTCACGATGATCCCCCTTTCACCCCCTTAAGAAAAAAAATGTGGTATCAACAATTTTCAAGGTCACATCGCGTTAGGGCCTGTGTACGTTCACGATGATCCCCCTCTCACCCCCTTCAAAAAAAACGCGGTATCAGCGATTTTTTGGAGGTCACGGTGATCTCCCTCTTCCCTGGAAAAACGTGTTAGGGCCCGTGTACGTTCACGATGTTGAAAAAATGCAACATCAGC
>NW_017137228.1:0-386 GCF_001652005.2 Ceratina calcarata | reverse complement strand
TGCTCTTCGATATACTTGAAAGTTTTGCTGAATCGATACGCTTTATGATACGTAAGTTCATGTGCGTCGGGTTGGCGCGCGTCTTTATTACGTCGTCATGTATAATTTTACGACGCCAATGCAAGCGGCTAGCGTAGCGCGAGGCGATTGCTGCCCATCTATGTATTAGCTACTTAAATCTAGAGAAAACGGGCCGTCAGCTGAACTCTGGACATAATGTGCTCACACTACTTAACGCATCCCCACTTAGGCTCCCGCTGAATGTCGTCCCGGTATGTCGTCCATAGTGTCCCGGTCGTGTCGCTTGCGCGACATCTTTGGCCATGCCTGGTTTATGGTCGATCCTCACAGAGCGTGCGATGCGATGCGATGCGATGCGATGCGAT
>NW_017137227.1:0-387 GCF_001652005.2 Ceratina calcarata | reverse complement strand
CTTTGGAAATAGTTATTCTGCATTCAGGAATCATAGGTTGTGGGGTCTGATCCGATACGTTGAGTTGAGGTTCTTCCTCCAGTGACATGTTCCAAAATTCATTAATAAATCTTCTTGAATGTTTCGAATTTTCCTGAAGTTCTTCCGATTTTGAAGCAGAGTTTGGCAAGGGATCTATTACATTTATGTCGTTATTTTCTGAATAATTTTCCAGGGATTCGTTGTACTATATCGGTATATCGAATGATGTCGTATTGCCCCACGTGACTCGTTTCTTTCTTGTAGCTGATTTAGAATTTTCTTGTATGGGTTCCAAGGGTGGTCCTATTTCCGTTCGCTGTGAGTGGTGCGCGGGTCATCACGTCTTGCTCATGTGTGGAAGAATCG
>NW_017137226.1:0-387 GCF_001652005.2 Ceratina calcarata | reverse complement strand
GCTTAATATTCATCTCGTCAAAAGTGATGTTAAAAACAAGTTTCTTGCCGTTCTTCACTGCATTATTAACTATTTCAAAAACGTTTGTTATCATCTCGTCACATATTCCAGGCTTGTAGTTTTTTGAAGAGTACCAATTGTTTAACGTTCCAACAGCAGGTAAGCATTTAAGAAATGTACTCCTCACCTTTTCATAAGCAGCAGGACTATGAAAATATAAAGTTCTAGCAAAATTCTTTAATGTAGAAGGAAAAGGAGCTGTTGCTTTTCTTTCTTTCATTCTTGTAATCAGCTGCTTCATCGTGTCAGGTAAGCTCTAGCAATGCAGACAAAGAGTGCGTACATGTAAATATAGGCATCACAAAAAATAAATCCCGCAAAAAAAAA
>NW_017137225.1:0-387 GCF_001652005.2 Ceratina calcarata | reverse complement strand
TATCAAGGTCCAGATTGTGGTGGCATGGGCCGGGTTGGCTTTCGCAAGCTCCTGAACAGTGGCCACGGTCAGCAGAGAGTCGACAGGTTCTTCATATTAGAGAAAGGCCTTCAGAATCGGGGCTGTTAACTAGATTTTCCAATTTGTCCCGTTTAATACGAGTCACGGCATTTGCCAAACGTCCATTCGTTAATTTTCGTAGGCGGAAGGATAATCAGGAACCGCTCCCTGCGTTTCTCACGTCATCGGAGTTGGCAGAGGCCCGTCGTGTCGTCATACGTTTATCGCAGGCGAGCAGTTTTGTAGTTGAAATGGAGGCTTTGAGAGCGGGAAGGAGCTTGCCGAAAGGTAATCGGCTCAGTCGATTACATCCATTTCTTTGCAGGG
>NW_017137224.1:0-387 GCF_001652005.2 Ceratina calcarata | reverse complement strand
GCGCGTTAGGGCTAGCGGATCGTCGCGATATGCGTATGACGCTTCAAGAGACTTACTGCTAACATACGATAGGGCGGACGCAGACGGATGATACGATTCTACAATACTTAATTGCTACGCTATGCTAGACTAGGCTATAATCCTAGTGCGCGACTTAGATACTACGCGAGAATAAAACTTAAACGCGGTTGACTCGAATGGAGCAGGTCCCTCGGCGTGCCTCCCAACTGGAGGCTGCGAGCAGACAGGCTCCTGACAAAAGTACGAAGTCCGTGTGCGTCCGCGGGAGCGGGAAATCGGGGTTCTAATGGCCACCGACTGGGTACGAGAGCTGCTGAGCGTATTACCTTCGTGTCGGCTACGTTTTCTCAGCGTGATACTCGTGAT
>NW_017137223.1:0-387 GCF_001652005.2 Ceratina calcarata | reverse complement strand
TATTGTATTAGGTATGCTTTTTATTGACGATAATTGTATTCAGTTTCATGAATTTAATAATAATACTGGCAATTCAGAGAACTAAGTAGCACACGTATGAACTGCTTGTACCTACCAGAAGTGTCGAAAATGCTCGAATCTTTGAGCAGTTTAACGATCGAACCGAACCAAGACTCGATTTCCGATTCGATCCAAGTATTCGTAAGTACAGAACAGCTGGAAAGAATTGAGAGAAACCGAGTGGCTCGAATAAACCGAGTAGCTTGAGTGCAAACGAATATACATACAGATAAATTTCCGTAGAATTTTATCAATGTGAATTTGAATGATATTAATGCTATTTCTTTTCCTTTGTATGTATAAACATTAAATAACCTATTATTTTAC
>NW_017137222.1:0-387 GCF_001652005.2 Ceratina calcarata | reverse complement strand
TATTTTATAATAATTTTATATTAATTATTTTCATGAGATAATATATTAAACCTCGGTGTTAAAATTGAATGTACGAAACAGGTGATTCGAGCGAAGGATGCATTTTTAAAGCAAGTCCGCTCGCGGTGGGCTTTGGATTGGCCCGGCCAGACTATACTTTGCGTGAGTAAACTTTATTGGACAGCCGACGTGACGGACACCCTCTCAAAATCGCCGGAGAATTTAAAGCAATACGTTGAGGTCTGTACGTACGAGCTAACCGAGATCGTGAAATTAGTACGCGGAAAACTGTCGTTACAAAATCGTACGACATTAGGTATGAAAAGAGCCTATCAAACACTTACTAAAAAAAAAAGGAATGAAGCTATTAATTAATTAATTTATTTA
>NW_017137221.1:0-387 GCF_001652005.2 Ceratina calcarata | reverse complement strand
GCTTTAATATTTTCGTAAATACATATGGTGCTGTGTTTAATCCAAATGGAAGGCACTTGAACTCGAACAGCTGATTATGGAATTTGAATTTTAAAAATTTGTGACAAGATTTATGTACAGGTATTAAGTAATAAGCATCTTTAAGATCGATGCTAGCCATAAAATCATTTTTCTGTAATAATTTTGTTACAGTTCTGCTATCTTCTAATTTGAAGTGTTCGGTTAAAATAAATTCATTTAGCTTTTTTAAATTTAATATAAGTCTGTTTTTCCCATTTGGTTTCGGCCTCAAGAAAATGTCCGAAACAAATTGATTGTTTTTTGCCCTGCACTTGCAAATTGCACCCTTTCCTTGGAGTTCATTAATTAGCTCGGAAATAATTACTA
>NW_017137220.1:7690-8966 GCF_001652005.2 Ceratina calcarata | reverse complement strand
ATAAATTTATAATTATTTAAAAAAATACGACTGGTCATTTATTGGTATGAATGACAGTATACTCGTCTAGTAAATGAACAGTCAGTTATTTATTGGTAACATTAGTTTTTGTTCGAGGCCACTGAATGACTGTGCGATTTGGAGCAGTGCAATTGTAGGTTATATTTCAAAATCTATGGCGAAAAAAAAGATTACAGCTTATGACGCGCGTAACCCGAGTCGGTGTGTTAGGTGCGCCACCGAGTGGTTACGCGGTCCTATCGCTACGAACTTAATTCTAGAGGCAGGTAATAGAAATAACTGAGTAGCCGGAAATCTGATAAGAGTAGGTTTTATTATTGACTAGCTTAAGACTACTATTTACAATGGTTGTCCAGGGGCGCTGCTTCTGGCGCGGGTTCCGGCGCGGTGTTGGTCGTTCGTTTTGAACTGCGGAAAAGAATGTCGCGTGTTACGGGCTAACTGTTCGCCCCGGTATACGTATGACGTTTCACGCTTATACTAGAAACATAGAATTGCTGAAGCATACGGAGTTTCGGTTACGCGGCTTAACTAGACTTATGCTATACACTGTACTAGACGGAACTATGCACTACGAGGCTCTTATTCGAGCGAGC
This sequence comes from Ceratina calcarata, assembly GCF_001652005.2. Lineage (NCBI taxonomy): Eukaryota > Metazoa > Arthropoda > Insecta > Hymenoptera > Apidae > Ceratina > Ceratina calcarata. The sequence continues at coordinate 8,349 of NW_017137220.1, read as the reverse complement.
GCGATTATTACGAATCAAACGGAGCTTGTCTCTCGGCGTGCCTCTCAACGGGGAGGTTCCGAGCAGACGAGCTACGACGTTTAACGAATGTCCGTGTGTGGGACGTCGGTGGGTCTAAGGGCCGCCGACGTGAGAGTTGCCGGTCATATTAACTTTCGACAGGCTACGATTTTCCCAGCTTCGATAATCGTGATAGACAGCAGTTGTCCGCGAAGAACGACTCTGCCCTTTCCCGGTCCGAGGACCGGTACTTCATATAGTCCACTGATTATTATCAGATATCAAATTCCTAAGAGTACTTTAATAAGTAAATTGCAAAGAAATGTATGTACAATAGAAAAAATGAGTCCTGGAACTGTGTTAGGTGAATACCTAACCTGGTCCGGATATGGAGCGGGAAACGGGTTTACGCAATGAATAAAATAAATTTACAAAGATAAATTTACAATTAAATTTGGCGTATTTATTGGACCGGCCAACGGGCCGATCCCTGAAATTTGAAATACAAATAATAGAATAATATAAGTCGGATTATCCGATTTAATTGCCCTCGAGGCCAGGGCCGTCGGTTGTCGTCGCTTCTTTTAGCGTCGATCGCTGAAACAGACAAAACAACCGAAAAGGTTAAAGTTATTATTCTGTTCGTACTCGACAGAATT
>NW_017137220.1:3510-5922 GCF_001652005.2 Ceratina calcarata | reverse complement strand
CACATATATATTAGGTTGGGGAATAAGTTCATAGCGTTTTTATAATTTCTTTTATTTTACAACGATTTGTTTGCTGTTTGGCAACGGGTAAGTATTCATTCGATAGAACTCTTTCTGCTCTACAAAACTATGTTAATTGTATTTTTGAGTTATTTAATTTTTTATTAGTTTTCAGGCTTAGAAATGGAATACCCAGGAGGCAAAAATCAACATTTTCGACACCTGCTCTTCTTTGCTTTTCATCGAGGTCAAAAAGCTGCCGAAGCAGCCCGGGACATTTGCGACGTGTATGGAGAAGGTGTCATAGGCGAGTCTACAGCACGGAAATGGTTTGCAAAGTTAAAAAATGGCGACTTTAACGTCGATGACACGTCCCGCAGCGGAAGGCCTTCTGAATTCGATGAAGAACGTCTCAAATCACTTTTGAAGGAGAACGGTCGCCAAACCAGTCGTGAATTGGCGGAAAAAATGAACTGCGATCATAAAACGATTCTATAATTGATTAACTTATTGATATAATTATTGTTGTTTGTTTAAATAAAAGTCTTCGGTAAGAACGCTACGAACTTATTCCCCAACCCAATAGAAAATGTCTGATTTCACTGAGTTCGAGTGTCCACACTATTGTCGTTTATATTAAACGCGATAGTTTACTGATTAACTGAGTTGTGAGTTAATCAATCCGAACACGAAGTTACGGCCCGTGAAATTCTATTAATCTCACAGAATTTGAGAATGAATGCTGAGTACGAATGCTCTGAGAAATTCCGTGTGGTGCTGATAACTCCGAAACGAACAGTGAGGACCGTTGACCGTGAATTCGGGGCCTGGCTTCTTTCTGCGCAGGAGGTGATTCATGCGACTCCTGCGCATGTACGCGGTCCTTGTTGATTGGCTCGTTGATTTAGGCTTCGATTCTATGTTCCATGCGAGAGCGCCTTGAGTATTTGAGATTAATTCTCAAACAGTATGAATCAATCGACATGAGAAGAGAACAGCTCGTTTACTCGTGCCGAACCTCGTATCTTAGAACGAGGCCTTGGATAATCCGGAGTGTCGTAAATACTCCGGACTCTCTTTTGGCCGTTTCGCTCGTACACTGCGGTATGCACACGCAGAGAGTCCATTGACGAACACGTCGTGCCACTTATGGTGCTTGGCAATTTTCTTATTTGAAAATATTGGTGGGCCTACAACTGCGACCGGTGTCCCGGGCCGATACCGGTATGCCGTGAAGCAGGAGGCTGCACCGGACAGCACCAACTAACACCGGTTACAACGAATCGTTGCAGAGCGGGTATGATGGTCACGACGCCGTGACAAATGCGACTTTTACCACCTCAGTGACAAAGGGCTTCCGACTTTAAACGGTCCCGGTAAAAGCCGCACTGCTCTGACCAGCGAAACTCGCGTTCGAGCGATGACCGAAGGATCACCTTCGAAAATCACTCCGATACAGTCAAGGTGCGGGAGAATTCCTCTCAATACAGTAGATCGATATCGATCTGCAATTTCGAGGGGCAATAGCAAGATCGTCCAGAAAATCAGAGCTTTGAATTTAAAAGCTCCTCTGCCTCAACTCCACGCGAATTTGAATCCACGGGTTGTACCGAGTGAGTACGTGCCTCCACTCGGCATTTGGCAAGGTCGTCTGGATTTTCGACACTCGATTAGCTATTACTAGCTTCCAGATCGACGGATATTTTTGTAACCAAGCTAGCGCAATTGTTGAATCAGTCCAACAAATCGTGCGCTTCACCGCTACTGCCAGTGAACTCTGAATATGGTGGAGTAGCTCGGCGAGAAGGAGCGCTCCGTTCAGTTCTAAGCCCAGAACAGTGAACGTCGTAATTGAGGCGACCCGCGTTTTTGCGATCAACAGCGTAGTATGCACACTGGCATCGGCTGTAATAACACGCAAATAAGCGGTGGCAGAATATGCCGCCAAAGATGAATCACAGAATTCATATAATTCTATGGATTCTATATCTTTTCCAATTTTAACCCATCGGAGTATCTTCAATGTCTTCAGTTTCACCCGGTCCTCGCGGAACGAATTCCACGTTCTGTGCGTCTCCGCCGATATTGGCTGGTCCCAATGGAATTCTTGCAACCACTGAGCCTGCATCAGTATCTTGGCTCGGATCACAACTGGTGAAAGCCAGCCGAGCGGGTCATACAGTTTCGCGATTTCCGAAAACAAAGTACGCTTTGTTATGGGCGTCGCGGTTGGAATGAACCATTGAAGGTTGAAGGAGAAATAATCTCCCGATGGTATCCATCGCAACCCGAGGAACTTCAGTTCAGAATCACTGTTAGAAATACGTATAAGTCGGAGGAGCTGCATTGTGTATCATGCGTCTCCGCACGTATTATACAAATCCGGAATTTTATCTGACGAAGAAATTAACG
>NW_017137220.1:0-1899 GCF_001652005.2 Ceratina calcarata | reverse complement strand
CCTATCCGGATTTAAATCAGCTGTTCGCTGCGTATTATTAAAATCCTAATTTCCAGTGCAATATATCGGTAAAGATATATTGCACCGAGAGGATTTCTCTCTTCCCCTCGATTCTAAATAATCGAGAGATACTCGAAGGCGTTTCCTTCGAGTTTTGTAAATAGCGAGTCTCGCTGGTAGAGCAGTGCATTTCGATCGGGACCGTTTAAAGTCGGAAGCCCTTTGCCTGTGTGGTGATCGGAATTGCAGCTTGTCACGGCGTCGTGGTCACATACCCGCTCTGCAACGTTCAGTTGTAACCGGTGTTACGCCTGGTGCTGACCGGTGCATCCTCCTGCGTTACGGCATACCGGTATCGGCCCGGGACCCCGGTCGCAGTTGTAGGCCCACCGAGGTTTTCCTTAGGGAATTTAAAACAGTACCAGAGAGGCGCGACGTGTTCGTCACCGAGCTCCCTGCGAATTGTATTTCGCAGTGCACCAGCGTGAGCTGTTAAGGAAACAGTTCGGAGTGCTTACAACACTCCGACTTTTCTAAGACAGCGCTGTTACAAATTATTTGCGGCACGAGAGGAAGAGTTGTACTCTGATCGTGCCGCCGCAATTATACGGCAGTCCACGCCACTTTAATCATATTCGTCTTCCTATACTTTTAGGAAACAATAAGGACGAGACAGGGTGAAGAGCACCGCGGACAAGGAGATAGCTTCTGGTCGGTCTCTCGGCCTTATCCTAACCTAAAGTTTCTACTTTCTTGTTTTCTTTACGTTAGTTAATAAACGGTATTTGGGTTAAGGGATAAAGAAGGCGTGCAACTTATTTCGAAACCCGATTCTCTGTTCCCGGCAGTTTAGTTTAGGGCACCATCCCTAACAATCACTAAAGCACAAAGCTGCATGCGTAACTCTTTTAAGCGTGTCTTGTCAGGTGCACTCAAAAATACGTCGTCGACGTAGACATCGTTTTCTGTTATTGGAACTGCGAGCGGGTATTTTTCACCGTCTCTTTTTGGCAAGTTCCAGTAGCGTGCGCATCGATAAATAAGACGCACATGCCGTACCGTAAGTGACGGTATTGAGTTAGAACGCAGAGAGCAGTTCGTCCTCAGGGATGCGCCATATAATGCACTGATAACGTCTATCCTCTGGGGTCACGAGAATTTGTCTAAATATTTTCTCGATGTCGGCTACCATTACATACTGGTAGAGTCGCCAATTTCGTTAAAATTGCAGTGATATCTCTCTGCAATTTCGGCCCGACATGGAGGAGATCATTCAGAGAGCTTCCGCCCGCTGATGCGCTCGAAGCGTTAAATACGACGCGTAGCTTTGTCGTTACGCTTTCTTCGCGAACCACGGCTCATTGCGGGATATACGATCGCGTGGAATCAACCGATTGAAGTCTCGTCATATGATTCAGCGATTCGTATTCCCTTAAAAAGTCGCCATAGGATTCGAGGAGCGCAGTATTTGCGTCTAACTTCTTCCTCAGCCTGGACAAAGCGGAGAGCGCGATTCGAAGTGAATCGCCTAGAGCTTCTTCCGCATGCGGCTTCTTAAAGGGAAGTCGGACCACGAATCGACCTTTCTCGTTTTGTGATAAAGTCCTCACACAGTGTTCTTCGCACTCAGTTTCTTCCAGGGTTTTATGCACGATAATCGGCACCGCCTCAATCTCCCAAAATCTACGAATCGCTGCATCAAGCGATTCGAGCACGTCATAATGTAACGAGCTTATAGTCGTGGGAGGGGAAGCACCCTGAGTTGATCCGGAGATTATCCAACCGAAGTCAGTCTCCTGCGCGATTGGTGATTCGTCGTTAATACGACGTAACCCGCCTTTTAAGACTCGCGCATACACGTCAGCGAAGGTTAAACCACGGAGTCTGTATCAACCTCGG
>NW_017137219.1:0-387 GCF_001652005.2 Ceratina calcarata | reverse complement strand
TCTAAAATGAAAAATGAATCTAATCAAGCTTCTGACGCGATGACAGTGATTGCGTACAATGTAGAACATATCGAGAAATCGAAAGTTTGGTATTTAGATAGTGGTGCAATGCGGCACATGTGCAATAGTGCACAAACTTTCGAAAATATGAATTCGAGTGCGTTGAGAAACTCCGAGTTTATACCGCAGCCGAAAATTAGGTCGAGTCAAAAAGTGTTGGTGATGTAAATTTGAATGTTCTGCTAGATGGTAATATGTTAAACAAAGTAAAGTTGAAAGATAGATTGTATGTTCCAGATCTACGTAACAATTTATTGTCGGTTTCAAGTGTTACAGATAACAATTATTCAGTAACTTTTCACAAGGACCACGCGACGGTAAATCGGC
>NW_017137218.1:0-387 GCF_001652005.2 Ceratina calcarata | reverse complement strand
TAGTAACATTCTTCTAGGAACAGGTGAACTTAAAGACGAACGATTAAGTTCAACTCTAAATCTCTTCCCATTTTTTATAATTCTGGGTACTCTGTAATGTATAAAGTTGTTACTTATTTCATTGAGTTTTTTACATTTGTTCAGTGAACGTAAGTAACGACTAATCGCTTTCTTTCCTTTGAAATTTAACCAATTTGTTAGTTCGCTTTTGCATGCAATATTTCTTTAATCCTATGCTCTCGTCACGAGAGCGGCATACAGGCGAGGCAACGCACGAGGCGGTTACTGCGCTCCTGCCCGCCTTGTATACTCGCGCTCTGATTGGTCGAGGTTTTTTGTTAATAACTCTACTACCACGCCTCGGACAACTTTTTTGCAAAGGAAAAA
>NW_017137217.1:0-387 GCF_001652005.2 Ceratina calcarata | reverse complement strand
TTTTAATTTACTCTTATGATCACTGAGAATTTATAGAGTTAAAACATCAAAAATATAGTGAATAGTTTGTACGTGTTTCGATTTGAGTTTCATTCATTTTTAACAACGATTCCGAGAGAAGCTACTTCATAACAACATCCGGTTGTTCTTTGCGATAGCCTCTATCGGTAGTAGAACACTTGATAACCACTCGTTCTAATATCGTTTCACGTTTTCCGTAAGAAATTGTAATGGCAAAAAGTGTATTTTAGTTATTTTATCAAATTACATTTGCTTTTAGATTTAGCTGATCCACAATATCCAAATCCAAATGTGAGAGAGAGGTCCATAGCCAGAGGTGAGTTTCACTCTCCTTCAAATTACTTTATTTACTCTTTTACAATCTAT
>NW_017137216.1:0-387 GCF_001652005.2 Ceratina calcarata | reverse complement strand
AAGAAATGAAGATGCGAACAGCTGGTTTCGTCTGGGCATGTTTACTGTTGTTGATTGTCGGCCACGGGCCACTTACACATTCGCGTGATAGGCGCGTATGTGTATCGCTCGCCGTTTTTACCGCGACGATTCTAACATTTATCCTTTTAATACATCCCAGACTTCATTTATTTGGAGGGAGCAGCGAGTTCTGCACCAGCACTAAACCTCCCTCTTACATCTGCGCTCGGGTCGTCTGCCATTTACAGCGCTTCTGGAGATGGAGGAAGTCCGTGTCTCGATCCGAAGCGATCGAAGGCGGACAAGAATGCATTCGTCGTGTAATCAATCCAAGGTGGACGACTTGTGTTCCATAGCAACGAACACAGCGATTATATGCCTTTGAGC
>NW_017137215.1:0-387 GCF_001652005.2 Ceratina calcarata | reverse complement strand
CAACGACAACGACAACGACAACGACAACGACAACGACAACGACAACGACAACGACGACAACGACAACGACAACGACAACGACCACGACGACGACGACGACCACGACGACGACGACGACCACGACGACGACGACGGATGATTTGTTTTTCACTCCGTCCGATAATTCTGAGATCAGTACGATCGAAGAATACATTGAAAAACTAAAGGATACATTGGTGGACCTGAATACCCTGGAACTGGATCAGAGAACGGCGCTGGAGACGGCGATAACGGTGGACGAGAATTCTGATGATTTGTCATCAGAGACGACCATGGAGGTGGAGAACGCTGCTTGCATGGAGACTGCAGGATCTGCGGTGGGAGGAACGGAGGAGGAAGAACAGCGGC
>NW_017137214.1:0-387 GCF_001652005.2 Ceratina calcarata | reverse complement strand
ATGGTCTAATACGATTTTCGGATCCCAAGTAGAGTCGTATTTTGGTTTTGATGGTGTAATGTTGGATATTTAAAGAATCTGATCGTTCTAAAATCTTGGGCCATCTCCGGTCCAACAAGTAGGAATATAGCCGACCTATAACAGTTAATGGAGGTGTGTGCCGCCCCTTTTTTGAATAACTTTCCAGTTAGAAATTCTAGTATTTCCGTTAGTGAGCCTTCAAAGGGGTTTAATCTTTTCTCGCAATAATATATCCACCATTTTTTTAAACAACACTTATATTGTTTGAGAGATGAAGACAGCGATGCAATCATAATGTCGATGGATGCCTCAGGTACCCCCTTCAGCTGGAAGGCTCTCCTGATAAGATTCCGGACACCAGGATAA
>NW_017137212.1:0-387 GCF_001652005.2 Ceratina calcarata | reverse complement strand
CCCCCCCGCAGGAAAGGCAGCTTCAATTGTGAGATTCGATCTCGGTGCTGCACTAGGTGCATACCACCGGTAACACCACCTTCGGCCGCATGCAGCTTAGGGTGGATTTGCGTTCAATCGCTCTCCACGGCAGTCCGGTCCGACGATCGGGACATACCGCGGCCGATCGCCTTTGGGTAGCCGTCTCACATCGACACCCCGGCGAGCTCGGGCGAGCGTATCGTTCGGGTACTCGACCCACAGGCAAGGGTCGAGTCCCTTTGGCCGGCCTCTTTTCCTTCGAGAATCGTTCGAAGGCAAGGCGTGTGTTTGGTCCGCGGGAGGGCCTCAGGCCTCCTGCTTGGCGTTGCAAGCTTTCCCCTATCCGCCACCCGGGGACGCGCCGAC
>NW_017137211.1:0-387 GCF_001652005.2 Ceratina calcarata | reverse complement strand
GTATAATATTGATTTCGCTACGGTTGTGTAATTATGTATACAGAATGTAGCCGTAAACCGAGGCAGTAAAGCGGCCCCGTTGTAAAAGCCCCGCGTTTCAGTGAATGAAAATATCCGCCCACGCGCGAGGCTTTCAAAGTCTCTTTCTTTGCGTACGCACGTACCTTTTGGTCAGGCCGCTGCACGATAAAACGGGTACGTCCCTCGACAGGGACGCCAACGAATGAAACGTCTGCCCTGGGAACACCTGACGAAGAATCAGCAAAGATTTTATCATTTAGAAAATCACTAAAAAGAAACTTAAAACCGATACGGAGGGAATACCAGAAAATGAGGAAATTTTGTATTTTCCTTTAGTATCAAAGGTTGAAATACTCTTAATTATTC
>NW_017137210.1:2547-3366 GCF_001652005.2 Ceratina calcarata | reverse complement strand
ATTCTTCACTTTATTAGTATTGCTTACGCAACGTTGTAACTTTTTCGAGCAGAATTCCTAATCTTTTAATTACTATATTTACAATTAATGACTAAATTCTAATCGATACGATCAGTTACGATTACAAGATAAACGGAGAATAAGAAACGAACCCTGCATCATTGACTCTGTTGGGTCCTATCCTTTTTGCTCCATCTTTCTTTCAACATTTTCTTCTTCCATTTTGGATAGTGACTTACATCATATATTGACTTATCCATTAATTTGAGCTTCTTCGCTTGAGGCTGTATGTTGTCTTCATTGTCGTCACTGGATTCTGCTTTTTCCAGATCCTGTGCATCTGTATTAAAATACTTCCAGGAGCAGCAGACAAAATAGGTCCGTCACTGACTGCAGGATTGCCGCCCATGTCATGTGCTTTGGTATTAAAGTACCTCCAGGATGCATCAGACGAAATGGGTCCATCACTGACTGCAGGATTGCCGCCCACGTCATGCTGCGGCCATTGATATTAATACAAATCGTTATGTGTACAGCGGTACGACAATACAAGGTGTAAACCTACTAGTGGGCAATATTTTAGGGACGTGTTTTAGAATTCAAAATAAAACGAAAATGAAGAGAGAGAAAATTGCGCTTGACTGACAAATTAAGATTTGATGTTTTTGCGCCTGGATCAGGCAATTCGATTTGCATCGTCGTATGACTGATCGATGCATGTCGACATCCATGAACTGATCCGTAGCGATAGGAAATTTGTGGACTTAACTCAGGTGCTGGAAATTGGAAATTATTTTAAAATTATGTAAAATTGTAATC
>NW_017137210.1:1153-2416 GCF_001652005.2 Ceratina calcarata | reverse complement strand
ATTATTATTTTAGTTATCCTATTCAGAATATAATTGGATTCACGTCTGATAATGCATCGGTGATGATTGGGCGCTGTTCCTCATTTTGTTCTAAACTAAAACTGGAATGTCCCTTATAATTATATTTGCTATTTCCAGTAAAGCTTGCTCCGAAATCCCTAATCATATTGAACAGTTCATTCGGAATTTAACGGTTTACATTAATAGTAGTGCCAAACGGTCGGCCATATATAATAAGTTTCAGGTTTTAGTAACCAATCAATCCAAGAAAATTTTGAAATTGTGCGATACGCGCTGGTTAGCGATGTGCACTTGCGTCTCCCGTATATTAGAGTGCTGGGACTCTTCAGATTTGTTCTTATGTAATCAAAATAGAAATAACGACGTAGCTAGTACTTTATTTTCCCAAATAAGAAATATAGAAACAAAAGCTTACCTTTTGTTTCTTCAATATAATTTAAATTATTTCAATTCCTTCAATGCCTATTTTCAAAGCCGTAACACAGCTATTCATCTCATTTATCCGAAATGCAGAAGTTTGTTTTTCCGTCTTTGTGAACATGTCTTAAAGCCAGATTTTTTCAATACGAGTAGCTCCTTGTTCAATAAAAATTATTTTTCACAGGATAGGTTGTTAGAATTAAGGGACGTCCAGCTCGGTTTTGAGTGCGAACATTAATTGGAGGAACAACTCGAGAACTGAGAGGGGACATCCGAGTGATACATTGGAATTACGATGTCCCCTCAGAGGGGACAGCTGAGTACTAAGGGTTAGTATCTGCTACGTAAATAACATATTTTTGTTTTTTTATTTGTAAATATCTCATTAAATATAATATTTACGAGGGGAGCAAATTTAGATTTCGAGGGAGAAAATTGGGAGCAATTTTTGACGATAAAAATTTTTAGGAAACGTTAATATTCGACGCCAACTATGTTACAGTGTTACTGCACTATATAGTTGCTCGCGGCATAAATCCGTAAAATAAGATGTAGTTCCCTTGGTCTCGGTAAGAAAAAGAAGGGTGGCGCTCTAAGAAAACATTGAAAACAAAGTAAAACGCTTAAAGCCTCGTCCACAGTGAGGAGGCAATTGCCTTGAACGAGGCTTATCTTGGCACTGGATTTTCCTAACAAAGCATTTTTAATGTGCTATATTTAAGAAACGAATTATAATATGGCTATAAAGTATATGTAAAATTATATTTATTACTCAAATCTTTTAAACTTCGTTTATGAGATATAATTATTAATATTTAATTA
>NW_017137210.1:0-905 GCF_001652005.2 Ceratina calcarata | reverse complement strand
TTTTATATTAGAGCTATTTTTGAAATTATAGATCGCTTCCCTTTAACAGATGAATTTTTAGGTAGTTTACAAATTTTTCAATCAAAATATTGCCTTTTTGACAGCGATAGAGACAAGACATTTTTGTACGTAGCCCGTGTAGCTCGAAGATTAGGAATTTCTCATCTTGATAATTTAAAAACAGAGTGGACGAAATTGTATACAACTTTCGACAAAGCGCAATGCCAACAGCTGTCACTACTGAGCTTTGATGATATGTGGATGCATATTAATTCTGAAAAGGATGAGCAGAACATCTTGCTATTTCCGTTCCTGAAGCAACTTGTAAACACCGTACGGACTCTTCCGCATTCAAATGCAGAATCAGAGAGAGTCTTTTCACAGTTGACAGATATTAAAAAAAGTAAACGTAGCAAATTAAGTAACAGCACGGTAAATTGTATTGCTTTAATTAGAACGGCTTTCAAAGCTCGCGGAGATACTAGCGTGACATTTCAAATCGGTTCGGATCATTTAGAATTAATGAACAGCGGCAATTTATATTCTTGATTTTTTTACAAATTTATTCGAGATCTCCATTCTCTTTTCATTTCTCTCTTTCATTTCAATTTTTTCTTTCTTCATTCTTTCATACGCGGCTATTTATTCTTCTCATTTTCATGTTCTTGCTGCATGTATCTATGAGTATCTATATATATGCTATATATACATATATGCTATATATTATATTTATGCGTATTTACGTGTATGCTTGCATTTGTTCTTGAGAGATGTTATGTTGCATCACAATTTTCTCTTCCTTCACTCTTTCATACGCGGCTATTTATCCTTCTCATTTTCATGTGATTCCTGTATATATCTATGTATATCTATATATATGCTATATATACATATATGCTATATAT
>NW_017137209.1:0-387 GCF_001652005.2 Ceratina calcarata | reverse complement strand
GGTCGACGTGGACCTCATGCTTAATTTAGTTCGCAACCTGAACGACCAGCTGCGGTTGTGCCGCACCAACGCAGAAAAATTCCGCGTTTTCATCCAAACTATGAACCGGTTGGATTAAATGGCTTCTCCGGTTTTTCCTAAGATCATTTTATGGAACATTCGTTCCTTTAAAAGAAATCGTAATGAACTGTTGCTCCTGGTAGCAAAGGCGCAGCCGGATATCATTTTGCTAACCGAAACCTGGCTGTTGCCGAGTGATGCTGCCGGCATTCCGGATTTTGTAATGGTGCGGCACGATCGTGCTGGCGGCAGGGGCGGCGGAGTTGCCGTGCTGCTTCATAGGGACGTTGCCTACGACAACGTCTCGTGCACTCCAGTGTCTGGACT
>NW_017137208.1:0-387 GCF_001652005.2 Ceratina calcarata | reverse complement strand
CAATTTTATTAAAAGCATCCCCCCCATTTAAATACATTTTATCTTCGTTTTTAGTAAACAATTTTATAGCTATTCATCCAGAAAGGTTACGATCTTTTAATATGAATTAAAATGTCAAGTACGAATCTGGCATCATTACATTCTTTACCCAGTTCACTATAATGTAAATATGTATAGCAACGAGACAGAAGAGACATGGATCATTGGAACCGCGTTTGTACATCACACTTTTAATTATTTTTAGCTTGTGTTGAATCAATGTTGATTAATTATATATAACTCACTAAGTAGGTACTTTATCTCGATAAATAAGTGTAATGAAGTAATTAATGGGAACATTTTATAGCATAATAGAAAAGTGTCCTTTTTTTGTAGTTTCAAATTTTT
>NW_017137207.1:0-387 GCF_001652005.2 Ceratina calcarata | reverse complement strand
CAATATTTCTAAAAAAATTTTACAAATCCTTTCAAATTATCATGCTTCATGTGTGCATATAGTTTTTGATAAATACTATTCGCCATCTATTAAAGATTATGAACGTTCGTTGAGGGGACGTTCCGACAGTAATCAGGAGTACGTTATCTCTAGTCCGGAGCAAACTATGACACATGATTTTGCTAAAGACCTTAAGAATGACAAATTTAAGGAAGCTCTTGTTCTTTTCCTAATTTCACATTGGAAAAGCAATGATGTAATCCGTTCTATCGGAAATAAGACGAATTTATTAAATTTCAAAAATTGTTACTCCTACAGCGTTCATGTGCAAAGTCATGTTGTTCAAGCGGAGATGCCCGATTTTTCCTGCCCTTCGCACGAAGAGGC
>NW_017137206.1:0-387 GCF_001652005.2 Ceratina calcarata | reverse complement strand
CCCTGCAAAGAAATGGATGTAATCGACTGAGCCGATTACCTTTCGGCAAACTCCTCCCCGCTCTCAAAGCCTCAATCTCAACTACAAAACTGCTCGCCTGCGATAAACGAATGACGACACGACGGGCCTCTGCCAACTCCGACGACGTGAGAAACGCAGGGAGCGGTTCCTGATTATCCTTCCGCCTACGAAAATTAACGAATGGACGTTTGGCAAATGCCGTGACTCGTATTAAACGGGACAAATTGGAAAATCTAGTTAACAGCCCCGATTCTGAAGGCCTTTCTCTAGTATGAAGAACCTGTCGACTCTCTACTGGCCGTGGCCACTGCTCAGGAGCTTGCGAAAGCCAACCCGGCCCATGCCACCACAATCTGGACCTTGATA
>NW_017137205.1:0-387 GCF_001652005.2 Ceratina calcarata | reverse complement strand
TATAATTTATATAGTAATAAACATTCCGTTTTTACTATCTACAAAAATAAATGTATTTTATTGCACGTAAGAACATGATAATAGAACGCACTCGCTTTCTACTGTTTTTGCGCTATCAATATTTTATGCTTCGTACATTTTTGTAACAGTCATGTAATGCAAAAGAATAAATATTAATAAATGAAACAAGGATGATGAATTCTTTTAAGGTGAAAGATAAGCGTCAAGTATTTTGATAGGGGAAACAATATTCCTCCAATAACACATAACCGCAGGTAATCGATCGCGAAAGATAAAACGGACAGGCCGGGGGATAATTTCAAACGTGGCGTGGCTGTTCAATTAATTCAAGTACAATGTTCACAGCTTCATGAAGAAGTCGATTCA
>NW_017137204.1:0-388 GCF_001652005.2 Ceratina calcarata | reverse complement strand
TTCGGAGAAGGACTATCCCCAGCTAACATTGGAGGAAACGCAGAAAATTACATTTTACAAGTACGTATATGTCAAGAATGTATGCGTTATTAAAGAGAATTAAATTTTCCATACATCAAGTTTCGTGCACAGAAAAATGATTTTTCAGATTGATTGTTTCAGACTTTNCACCTACCCATTTGTGTGTTCCATACATTTTAGACGTGAACATTTTCGTATTTCGTCAACACGAGTACGATTGGTACCATATGCTGTACCTTACGTACGTATTATTTCGTTGTAAACTATTTCGTACATCGTTTTATTTTTATCGTGGAAAGTATTTTAACAATACTGTTTTATATTTCAGGTAGAAGTTGAAGAAGAACGTGTGCAAGAAACGGATGTC
>NW_017137203.1:0-387 GCF_001652005.2 Ceratina calcarata | reverse complement strand
GTTCTTAGGGATGGAGATTTGTGTAAAACGAACGTACCCGAACGATCTGTGTGTTCTGTCGCTCAACGGCTAGATGCAACGCGGTCTGCAAATTGACGTTTTGCAAATCCAGGTCAGCTTTTCCAGCGCGCGCCAGCTGTTCGGCAACTTCCACGTGATTGTTGAGGGCGGCCAGATGAAGGGCCGTGTAACCGTCGTCCTTTTTCTCGTCTACTATCCACGGCCGGGGAAGTTTCGAGAGCAGCACCCGCATGGCGCTGCGATCAAAAGAAGAATATCTCATTAATTCCACAGAAACATTACCTCCCCCCCCGTCTGTGTACTCCATTTTTGTTAATTCATCAGGATTATTAGTGCAAACATTATTATTTATACATACAACCAATC
>NW_017137202.1:0-387 GCF_001652005.2 Ceratina calcarata | reverse complement strand
AATATTGAGGCGCACGATAAACTTGTTAAATTCCTTAAAGACAACAGCAAAGGTTTCTACACCTTTACGAAAAATACTGAAATAGTGCTTATTGTTGAACGAGGTAATTGAGGAACTGCGTAATAAGGACCTGTCTCCGTTGAGTGGGTCCTTGATCGGAAAATCTACCACTAAACCAATTTATAGAATAAATTTCTCGGCTGGCACCAGTCTTGGTGAAATAAATAATATTGGGTATCTCTTTTCCATTAGAATTTATTGGGAAAAATTCTTCTCTAACAAAAGATACACAGTGCTTTAGGTGCCAAGCGTTTGGCCACTCGGCCACTAATTGCAATTTGGCGCCTAGATACGTCAAATATGGTGAAAACCATCATTCATCAGACT
>NW_017137201.1:0-387 GCF_001652005.2 Ceratina calcarata | reverse complement strand
TCAATCAGACAGCATTACAGGCTCCTTCCAGAGACTTCAATACGATCCCAGTCCCCTTCCCTGTTTCCTTCTCCACTCCTGCAAACCGTCCTTATCCATATACCTATTCATCACCTCCTTAAACTCCATACACCAATTATGTCGTACCTTTTTAACTCCTCCGTTCTTGCCATTTTCCTCTACGTACACCCTCGCCACTCGACCAGGTCACAGTTATCGACGTTTATGCTTATTCATCTGTCATACCCGAGCGGGCCGTTCGTAGAAAATCTCGAGTCACTCCTTCACTGTCTCCCTTTCTCTTTGTCCTAAAAACAAACAATTCGACAATCACCTGTCACTTCTAAAAACTATCCATCACCTTACCTACAATATTCAATCCAATGC
>NW_017137200.1:0-387 GCF_001652005.2 Ceratina calcarata | reverse complement strand
CCCTAAACGTAATAATTATAATAGAAGATGTTTGGTTTAATTAGGCTTTTGTGGAGGGGGGAGGGGGGGAAGCCACCGGTCAAGCAAAGTTATTCTTCAGAAATGTAAGGATCTAAGAAGGTTTAGAATAAAAAGTCATCGAAATCGGAAGTGACATTTTCAACAGTTTTAACATGAATCTTCTGAAAGTACTATGGAACATGTACAACTATTACATCATAAATCATTCGTACTAATTCAACTTCTTTATCGTCGTTAACAAAAGGAAAAGAAAATTAAGTGAAAACTTGAGGGAGATAGCTGAACAACTTAGTTCTTTGTCAATTGTGCATCAGCACCTCTGAACTGTTGAAAGAATTTAACGAACACGTTTGTATGTCTACATCT
>NW_017137199.1:0-5092 GCF_001652005.2 Ceratina calcarata | reverse complement strand
CATATATTTATAATAGGTTTTTTATATAAAATAAATTAATTGAATTATTAAATACAAGAATAAAAATAAGTTCTTCCGTAAGATTTAAATTGGTCATTATACTAAATGAATTAAATTAGTCTTAATTAGTAAGAAAGATAATCTTATAATACATTGTTTAAATAATTAAAGTAAGGAAACAAGAAAGTTGATGTTACCTAATTGGTTCTTTGGAACATTACGTCAATCAATTAAAATTCCTACGAAAGTTCATCAAAGAGTTTCTCGACTCACCTAACGCAATTTTCCCACCGGGACAAGTTCTATCAGATTCCACGCCGTCCTTCGACGCTTTTGCGTTGTAATGACTCTCCTCGGCTCGTTTCTGCAACTCCTCGATCCTCTTAGCGACCGAGGACGACGTGCCTTCCGCTTCTTGGTTCTCCTGATTGGGTACGTACACTTGGTCCTGTTCCTTCTTCTTTAATAGTAATAGGAATCTATAATAACAAATTCAACATGCTAGCCTATACATCCTTAAACAGTTTTGGTACATGTTTTAGAAATAAGTATAGTAAAGCAGTTTTCTAATGTCAATAGTTCTTGAGATAAAATACGTTGATAATATAAATTCTTTATTGCATTGTAGTAGGGAACTGAATTTGAACGAACCGTTTTGAATACGGAATCGTCTGAAAACAATTTTCCCTTCAGGAGCGGTGCGAAGGACAGAAGGCTAGCTAATGGCGCGCAGCGTGTCCGCTTCGAACCGCAGGGGGAATTTCAAACTTGTCCAAGTGAATCCTCCCCGATTCTCGAGAAGGGATGCGGTCGGAATAACAACTGACGCTGCCAGGTAAAAAGACAGACACGGCCAGTGCGAGACGGACAGAGGAAGGATGGAAGGTAGAGAGAGAAGCTGCGGCCGCGGGGCACGCTTTGCGCATACCAAAAAAGATTTTCTGACTTATAGAGCCCGTATGACAATTTCTACGTCCAACAAAAAAGAGGCACAACGTTTTTCAAGTTCGATTCGAACGATCTG
Source organism: Ceratina calcarata (assembly GCF_001652005.2). NCBI lineage: Eukaryota > Metazoa > Arthropoda > Insecta > Hymenoptera > Apidae > Ceratina > Ceratina calcarata. Next base: position 4,068 of record NW_017137199.1, on the reverse strand, counting down.
TAAAATGATTGATCCCGTTTAACGCGGCGTACGAGCTGTCGAATTATACGTCGTTAATCCTCATTGGAAAACGTATAAGTGTATCAAATGAACCGAGCTTTCCACGTTTCGTTGCGCGAAATTCACTGTTCATCAGTTTGCAAGCTGGGAACAATAGTGTTGCGGCATTGTGCGAACACCCACGCGCGTTCGTTCATTGTTAGAGATCAAAGTTCAGAGCAATTCACGTGGGTGCATTTGCGTGAACCGATCGCTATTTAGTCAATGAAGGATTTCGTAATGACATGGCAACACTTGAAGACCGAGCGTTCCCAGTCGCCGTGCGAACATTATTCCACGTAATAACCAAGTAGAACAAACAATAATTAATAACCGTGCTCATCGCGAAGCCAGAAGAGGTAGAAGTCAGTTTACTATTAATTAAAAGATCTTTTCGTAGAAGTTTAATCTACAGAATAAAATTTCTATTCAATCAGATTAGATTTTTTATAAAAATCTTGGGAGCTGACCTCTTGAACCCAAGCTTGTTGCTTGATCGGTGCATCCGGCGCGATGGCGACTCTTCCTACCGTCCTCTGTTTGTACTCGTGAAGAATTGGTATCTTGGAATTCTTGTCACCCGACGACAGAACTACCTCCCGTTCTATCTGTAAACAGGAAAGCGAAGAAACGTTTCTTTAATTCGATGCGTCGCGTCGCGCTGTTAACTGTCAAACCAAATTGACGGCGTATCCCGCCTTGTCGCTCAAATTCAGTCCGCAGCTCTGAGAAACACGCTCGTTAGTATATCCGATTAGTATTCAATAACGACATTGCATTTGCAGTATGATTAAATTAATTACATTTATATTCGCCAAATTTGGAATCATTTAATTAATCAGATGAAATAGGAAATTGATTTGTTTGTAGAATTAAATGTGTTATGGTTTCGTCAAAGGAATATTTAATGTCGGGTGTTAGAAATGAAACAGTGAACATTTATTCAACAGTAAAGTCTAGTACCGTTTTTGGGGAACAAAATAATTGAGTTAGTGGCTTGCGTGAATTTGTTCGTCTGGCTGCTCGTTGCACCAGACTATTTATTATTTGATTTCTATTTGGGACGATGGACTATCGTAGAGATGGAGCATCTCGACGTCGGAGCAATCGCAGAAATGCTTTATCTAAGTAATTGAAAGCAACTGGTGCAGGTGTTCCATATTCAAGCATTCTAGTTATCCGCCTATTGCGAAGTGGCGTTCGGTGAAATCTTCGGTAACAGTTCGTTGTACGACGCGTATACGTACGTACGTACGTTGGTTACGTTGCGTTCTTGGGAATATTCTCAGAGATTCTCACAATCAGCCGGGACAAAGGAGGCATCATACCTGCGTACCGTTCACCGGAAGCCGCTTAGAACCGGGTTGCGATACCCCCGTCAGATACGCGTCACTTTTACCCGTCGACAAATGATTATTACTTATAATTCCTAATCATGAAAATGTGATTCTTCTACAATTTTCTGTCTACGATTTTTCTCATAAGACAGCTGACTATTAGTTGGTCCGCAATTAACGCGTCACCGTCTTCCTTTTTGCTATGATAGATTTTATTTATGTTCAATAATTTAGATAATTTTTACTTAAATATTTGTTCAAGTTATAAATATTATCCTCAAATCTCTACATAGAATATGCAATTGCCTTCAAGCTTAAGACTAATAATTTAGGTAATTCTATTTAAATATTTGTTCAACTTATAATTATTGCCTTGTCCTCAAATCATTATAGTACTTAAGCAACTATAATTGCAGGCATTTAGATATTTAGAATGAGCAACTCTCTCCAAGGTGCTTAAGACTACTTTCGCGGAAGAGGTGAAAAATGAATAATGGTAACAGGGAAGTATGGAAACGGTCGATAATCTCCTAATTACCCGTAAACTGCGGATTCATTCTAACAGATGAAGATGCTCCGTCAAACCGTTAAACGCGGTTAGACGTTTATTCTAAGCCTAACGGAACACGAGAATTAATGAATTCTTAATTCGATCTGATTCCCATTGCTTCCTCGTTACAGAAGTCACACGTTGCACAAATAACTGCATAAGTGATGAGCAATGCTCCACGTAACAGTAATCGTCTACCCACAATCGTAGTTTAATTCAATCTTTTTAGCAACAGAGAAAGTAAATTAGCAATTTCAATGTGGCGTAATTTTTACCGGATCTTGCAAGCTATTCTGTTAAAAATAAAAATTATTTATCAGTGGAATGCGAATTTTTATGCGTTTGTCTGAGAATTATGTATAATGGAATTTCAACAATTCAGATATCTATAAAATATTGCAATAGATTTATTATAATTGGATGATTAAAAATATGAATAATATAAAGTTTGTGGTTGATATTTATTAAAAGACTGTATTAAAAGTAAGCAAATTATCAATTACTCTTTGTCAATGTATGTACGCTTAATTCGTGATTCATGTTTGCAGAGAGAATTTGCTTTGACGCGGACGTAAGGATGCAAAGGACGTTTATCTCTCGCGACCGAGGAAAAGGCCCGAGTTTGAAGTCGATGTCAGAGGCGAAGTGGAACATCCGAGGGTGGGGAGGAATAAAATGCTTTCATTCCTCTCGGGATGAGGATATGTCAAAGCGTTCTTAAGAGCGTTCGCTTTGACGCACACGCTGCCGCAATTTCGTCGAACAGTTAGTGAAAATGCACGAACGAGTCGGACTAAAACAACTTCAATTCTTCACGTTAATAATCTCCAACTGATCGATTCCATTAAAACGTTTGATAAAAAATGAAGGAAAATTGAGAACGAGGATCATTGAATATTCTTAATATTCAAATGACGAAATATAATAGAATTTTTATAAAATAAAATGGACGAATTAATAGTTTATGAGGTGGAAAAATTTTATTGGAATTCTTAAGAGATAATTGTGTCATGTTACTACTTTTTGTTCGTGATAATTATGAAGCCTAATATAGAGCAGGACAGGTTTTAAATAGGAAACAGTTTTATGAGATTCGGCCGTGAACTTGGTAGAGAAAATGGCAATTAAAGAAGAATCGCTGGTAAAAAGTAAAGAATAAAAGAAACGAAACTAGAAAGTCGACGCGGATATCGTATACCGAATAAAGCGCTACGTCTTGGGTTCTAACGCAGTTTTTCATCGGACTCCGAGACCAGTCGCCGTATAGGGAACCATCTGGTGTGTAGTGTAGAGGCTTTATTTAAACTTCACTTATCTGAACGAAATTTTTGAATTCGATCGACTAGACTTTAGCTAATGGAATCTACTTGTTTCAATCCAGTAGTTCTGTGAATACCTACTCAGCGTGCAAGTTGCACGTCAAGTTAACAGCAGATTAATATACAGGATGAATCAGTAGTTGAAAATCATACATAAAATATAAAATATAATAATATATAAAAATAAAATATAAAAATGTATTCATATATTTCGGATTTTCATGTAAAATAATTAATATCAATTTTTTTATAGATACTTTATATAAAATTATACCAGGAATCCAGTTTCGTATTACATTTTGATGAACAGGAGTACAATACAATAATTCCAATCACTATACCTCGATTGTTCGAAATTTCATTGCAATAAATGAAATTCCACCGCGTAACTGAAGGAGGGGATGGAAAATTGAAATGCATGTACTGAGTCTCACCGGAAATTTGCTGCTGTGAGTCTGCAAGCTGGCCTGCTGAGTCTGATTCGAGCTCTGCTCTTCCCCGTAGAGCGGTGGCATCCTGTATTCCGGTGCAATATTGTGCCCGGAATCTCGAACCCGGTTCTGCTTCGATTCCAGCCCGGCCACGTTACCCTCTAGGCCAACCGCCCTCGGTTCCTGTTGTTGCAAGCTTTGGTTGTTATTATTCTGAGTGGTCGGTGCCGATTTCGGTGCCGGTACAGGCTTGTAGACTCCCTCCTCATCTATGAACAAATCACAGATCATTTCCTAAGTGCAATCAGTATTCACGAGCTCGAAACCTATTGCATGTTCTGGTTGAGCTTATTCATTATCATATCTCAATGATATTATTAAAATAAAACGAA
>NW_017137198.1:0-387 GCF_001652005.2 Ceratina calcarata | reverse complement strand
TCCTAACGAACAGGTCGGAAGACTTGTTATTAAGTTTTTAATGAACGTCTAAGTAAGTACTTTCTACGATTCCAATGTCGTTTTACATTCTTTTCCCCGATTCGAAATTTCTTTAATTGCTCCGTTTACACGACTACGTACATTATTTTCTGACTGCGAGATAACTTCGCAACCATCCGGTTTCCAACGACTCGCGCCGGAATTATTGCAAACTCTGTTCGAGAAAGTTAGACGCAAAACCCGCTACAAGTCTGATCATGCGTGGTTCCTACTACTTGCCAGGAGTCCGTATAATTCCATCCAAAGTTCGGTTTCCAGTAGACTCAGAGATCAAAATAATCAAACGTTACTCGAAAATAATATCCCAGCATTAAAACTATAAGAAAT
>NW_017137197.1:0-387 GCF_001652005.2 Ceratina calcarata | reverse complement strand
TTACAATCTTTTAACCATTTGAGAGCTTGATGGTCTGTCTGAATTACAAATTTGCTTCCGAGTAAATATTGTCGAAGTCTTCTAATTGATCATACGATCGCTAGGAGTTCTTTTTCTGTAGTGCTATATGTGTTCTGGAAATATAACAACATGGGTGATTGTCTTGTGAGAGTACTGCGCCTAGTCCTTCGTTACTCGCGTCAGTAGTGAGTACGAAAGTTTTATTAAAGTCAGGATATTTTAGAACAGGTGCCTCACAAAGTCGTATTTTTAGAGTGTCAAAACTGTCTTGCTGTTTGTACCATACTATTACTACGCTAAACTATTACTATGCTATTACTATACTACGTTTCAATTGGATAATTTGTAAAATATGCCGCAAAATTA
>NW_017137196.1:0-387 GCF_001652005.2 Ceratina calcarata | reverse complement strand
TAGGACTACCCCTCTCACCGTCTGCCCCGCGAGTGATCTACCCAACCTCCTTAATCGCGTATATCCTTATTGTACTACATTTTAGTTTATTATCCGAGTGATTCCGTCGCCTGAACGCCGGTAGTCACCTCGGGGCTTGTAAAGATGGTTCATTAACATACGACAGAAAATTCTTGTTCAGCGGAGCTCGAACATCTCCCAGAGGATCGCTGTCATTCGATGTTTCGCGGACGATACGTTCTACCGATAGCCATGAAAATAGTATGTATGACGACATGAATGATCGATAGAGCGATCGGTGTGTCGCGTCTAAGAATGTATTGGCTATACAGTCAATATCAAAAGTTTATGTACCTTAGAAAAACGCATTTCCTATAATTAAAAATA
>NW_017137195.1:0-387 GCF_001652005.2 Ceratina calcarata | reverse complement strand
GTTAATAAACTATCTATGAATGCGTTGAATAAATCAGACGAGAAAAATAAGTGAACAATTCTTTCAATAATCAAATTTCTATTTTGCACGATACACATTTATTACTGAAATACTCTGAATGATTCACTGGAGGGGTTGAAACTAATTGTAAGTACAGGGCGAAGGGTCGAAGATCGAAGACACTTGAGCTGGTTTTTTATCAGGGAAACATGTCACAGAGTTTCTTCAGCCTTCCCAGTCATTTAATTTTTGGACATTATTCATTTATAACTGTAATACTGTAAATGATTTATTAAAGGGGTTGAAATGAAGTAAATAGCAAAGGGCCAGAAATTGAAGACACTTGAGCTAGTTTTCTACCAGGGAAACATGTCACAGAGTTTCTTC
>NW_017137194.1:0-387 GCF_001652005.2 Ceratina calcarata | reverse complement strand
CTTTTTGAAATCTGATATGATCCGATCTGAAAATAATTTCGTCCATATCACAATTACTACAAGATTGCACTCTAAAATCTTGGATTGAACGAGATATAGAAATTTCGAAATAACAGGCATAAATATCGGTCACGAAATTTCTCGGTTTTGTATTATAAGAAAAAGATAGAATTTTATGCTAACAACACGCGTCTGCAATTCTTATAAATGAACGTCTCTCTGTAATTGATAAGCAAAAATTAAGATAACTTTCTATGAAATGTCGGGCAAGATTCTCAGCTTTTCTTTATGAACAATTGTAATTTCGTATGCGCAGGATTTTAGAAGCGTTTTAATAAAATCAATAAAAAATTTTGGCTCGATCAACGAGAGGTCAAAGTCCAGCGT
>NW_017137193.1:0-387 GCF_001652005.2 Ceratina calcarata | reverse complement strand
TAAGAGACAGGTTCTGTATAGGAAAATCTAACAGCGTATCGATATATTTGTGCTTGCAATTTTTAATGATTAAAAAGAATTTAATGAAGAAAAAGAAAAATTCTTACATCTGATCTTATTAAACCTGACTTTTTTGTGCAGAGTATAGCCTGCAATTTTTAATGATTAGAGTCATTAAAAATTCTTACATTTGATCTTATAACTGGCTGCATTTCTCAACTTCCAATGATTAGGATCATTGAATGTTTGATTTCATGATTGGTTTTCGTGCAGAGAGGAGACTCGTGACTGCTGGTTTTTCTGCTGGAAACATAATATGGTCTCGTAATTGTTGTAGTTCTTCTTGTGAATAAATGCCACTTGTGGCTAATGAGGTTGGAGTTAAAT
>NW_017137192.1:0-387 GCF_001652005.2 Ceratina calcarata | reverse complement strand
GCTCGTTAAGGTAATCCTTGCGCCACCGTGTCCAGAAGTGTTGGCGCACCAGTTGGATATGTTGCCATGATGACAATCTACCTGTCTTGACATGTGAAAGATCGCACTCGGGAATGCTTGTCAGTGAGTCACCGATCAGGAAGTGACCAGGAGTTAATGCGACTGGATCGTTTGGATCAGATGATAAAGGGATTATCGGTCTGGAGTTGAGAATTGCCTCTATTTCCGTTAAGCAGGTTACAAGCTCTTCAAAGGTAAATATCGTGTTTCCAATGACACGAGTCATGTGATATTTTACGGATTTTACTGCGGCTTCCCATAATCCACCAAAGTGTGGAGCACGAGGCGGAATTAAATGCCAACGAATACCCTGGTTGGCTAGATAGT
>NW_017137191.1:0-387 GCF_001652005.2 Ceratina calcarata | reverse complement strand
TTAGAATTACAGGTTTAAATAAGTACATGTATAGATTTTAATAAAAATCTTGTAAATATTAACAATTTGCTTTAGAATTATTTATATTATTAATTTTTTACAAATTTGTGTATTTTTTTATATATTTGTAATGACAATTATAATTTTTTTTGTTGTAATACGACTGGGTTTGTTCATCAGATTCGAGAATATTCGAATGAAGAGTAATAAGAGTAGGGACATGGGTTAGATTGAAGGAGATCAGGACGTTCTTGGTCAGACAGTGAATATCGAATCACGAAACTGCATGATCAATCGTATACCGTTGGTTTAACTAGTTTTAAGAAAAGTCACTATCAATCTTAAATATGTTCCCACATGGAAATGTGCATTTCAGCATTAAATTGG
>NW_017137190.1:0-387 GCF_001652005.2 Ceratina calcarata | reverse complement strand
GGAAACTTAAGGTTAACTCGACTCCGCGTGGAAACAATGTTTTCGAAATTGTTTTATTGATAATTGTTGTATATTTCAATACCATATAATATACACTTCTTCTAAGCTTCCCTTGTCAGATCGTTGCAAGTGGGTGAAAAATCGTGCATTGTGTTAGCCGCTATGCCGCACACTTTTTTTCATCTTTATTAGTGAATGTACTCTCACTAAGTATTCACCGTTGACAGTTGGAAACAACTTACGAAACAAAAGTGAAATGCATTTACATTGAAATGAGGAAACTGTTTCGTGAACAATAATTGGGTCATTTACTGTTGTATATGTTGTTTCATTGTTGGAAAGGAGCGATGCAACACGTCGGCTAATAAATCTCAGATGCATTTACAC
>NW_017137189.1:0-387 GCF_001652005.2 Ceratina calcarata | reverse complement strand
TACATATATCTCATTATTTGTTAACTATATACGATTCAGATCAGTTTCAAAAACTATTTGAGTGGCCAGTAATTTGCAAGAAAACTGAGTTAAAGTATCGTAATAGTGTCAAAGATTATTTAACAGTTATATCTCAGGAAAATCCTGATATTGGTTTCCCAAATATTCTGAATTCTCACTTAATTCATGCAGGTGGAAGTAAATTTACAATCATTATGTGGAAATTATCTGAAGTAGTTGTAAGGAGATATATTATCCGACAAAGTAAGAAAACAATATACTTCCGCATCTAAGTATTCTTTCTTTCATATACTATTTTTCATTCATTGTAGTAATGAAGTTCATAAAAATCTTTCTATTGTTAATCCTGTTATTATCATTATACGT
>NW_017137188.1:0-387 GCF_001652005.2 Ceratina calcarata | reverse complement strand
CAATTTAACGAGTGAAAGAATGTCGAATCACGTTCGATATAAATGCAACAAGTGTCGCACTCGGTAAAGTGCCTTTCAATCAGAAGTAGGTTTCCATTTCTTGCCTAAATGGAAATGAAAATAACTTCAGGATCGATCGACAGGCAAACAGAAATAGAAACAAAAAAGACGTGATAAACGCGATTATTAATTAAAAGCTACGAAATAACGAAGCGGTTTCACGAATTCAGTGAAAAGTGTACCGTTGAACATAAACGACCCAAAGGTAAACCAGGGAGATAAAATAAATCTATCTATCGTTGTAGAAGAATCGAATAAAATCTGGGCTACTATTAAATAATACAAAAATCATAACGTAGTACGTTTGTATGAACGCCATATAAAAAT
>NW_017137187.1:0-387 GCF_001652005.2 Ceratina calcarata | reverse complement strand
TCAAAAACCGTGCGTCGCATCGCATTTTGCCAAAGGAAACTATTGTTCAGAATCACCTCTAGAATCACCTCCCTTCGTTTCTAACACTTTATCTAGGACGCACTGTATATTGTGTATAAATATAGATTAGCAGGATGTCCAGTGTATAATTCGCTTTATGATTATTTATATTTTTCATAGTTCACGAATATATTTAATCCAGCTCCTCCCTTATCAGCGTACAATTTATATTAATTTTTTCCTCTTCATTTGTTTAATTCTTCCGCGGGTAACGTAAATGCAATATTTACTTATTCCTGCGATTTTTGAGCGCGTTAGTTTTCCATTACTATTAGAAGTTCGGCTCAGTTTTATAAGGATCGTAGATTTACTCAGTTTCCATTAAAC
>NW_017137186.1:0-387 GCF_001652005.2 Ceratina calcarata | reverse complement strand
TACTTTAGCTTTAATTTTGCTTGCATTATTGCATCTAACAATTTTCAAAAATCATGTTGCTTAATTCCTGTATGAATTTGCCATTCGTTCTGCTCAAACCTTTTCCAGCAAGAGGTTGTGTTCCTTTCTCGCACTTCCAAATTGTCGTCCAGGTCGCGGTGCATGCACCTTACCCTGGTCCAGGCCAAAATTCCGGTTCTCACCCGACCGTGAATTTCCATCTTATTCTGCCTAAATAATTGTTCAAGGTGGTTTTTTGAAACTTTTCCACCCTCTACTTCAAGTTGTACATTTGAATTTATCGCTACATCTAAGATGATAACTGCATACTGACATTAATGTCTTCCGGTAAGCTGGCTTAGGTTGGCAGGAACGGACCTCGAAGGA
>NW_017137185.1:0-387 GCF_001652005.2 Ceratina calcarata | reverse complement strand
GATATGATTGCTTGAGAAAGACTTTTGCCAGCAATTTGTGGTTTTAACATAATTTCTAACATAATTTCCCAACTGAAATGGCCTAATCTACTAAAGATTATTTAACAGAACCAGTACATTTTGTATGCACGTATATTAACTTTTCTCAAAGTATGAATAATAAAACCGGATGTGAAGAAAGATACGTACCAAAAGTAGCCGTCGGTCGACGCTGTTCCGGCGACCGTTCCTCCTTGGACGAGCAGCACGATGAATCCGGCGCAGGCAGCGTGGTACCACAGGGTGCACTGAGGGCACAATTATCACGTAAGCACGCGACAAGGTCGCTTCCCCGCTCGCAGTCACTCGCGCGTCCAAACACTCTTACGATAATTCCGTTGCGTAAAC
>NW_017137184.1:0-387 GCF_001652005.2 Ceratina calcarata | reverse complement strand
ATGTTTCAAAATTTTATTAGAGACCCGAATAAAAAAGTAAAAAAGAACGTATTTCATTTTTTTCTTGGAGACTCAGACGAATAACAACTTTTCGTTACAATTTAAATTAAGTGTCCTAATTACTACTCACTGCCTTGTTTCTATCATTTTAAGATGACATACAGTAACAGAAAAAGAGTGACTAGAAATTGGGACGTAAACAAAAATTGGAATGTTTACTGTAATGTCCAACAAGAAATTAAAAATTCGTCAGAGTCCGCCAAGAAAGATGTTGACAATAAATTAAAAACATTTTTTTTCTTTTCAAGAGGAATTTTTTTAAATTTTGGGATCAGACATAATGATAAAAATATGTTAGTGACTAACAGTTGGGACATCGACAAAAAT
>NW_017137183.1:0-387 GCF_001652005.2 Ceratina calcarata | reverse complement strand
TCTCACAGTTAGGCTTCGCATATGTTCGCGATCCTTCTTCTTCCACACTAGGCTCAGCATACGTTCGCGATCCCTCTCCTGCGCACCGCGAGAGGAATTCGCAAAACCTGCGATTTGAGGGAGATCGCAATGATCCCCTCTTCGCCGTAAACCGCGTTAGGGCCCGCGTACGCTCGCGATCCCTCTCCCCGCACACTATAAAGGTCGCACACGTGCCCGTCCCCCTCGCTGCGCATCCCGCGCGCCACCGTAAGCCCCCGCGCCTCTCACACCCGCAAGAGGAATTCGCAGGATCGGTGATTTTGCAGGACCCCCCCACTTCCCTGTAAACCGTGTTAGCGTCCGCGTACGTTCGCGATCCCTCTCACACCCGCAAGAGGAATTCGC
>NW_017137182.1:0-387 GCF_001652005.2 Ceratina calcarata | reverse complement strand
AACAAGAACTCTAAACTGTACAAAACTAACTAGCCATGGTGGCAAATTGAAGACTAAGAAATCAGCATCTATAGCCGCCGGTATTCAGAATCGTTTCTCATTTTTAAGACATCATCTCGAGCATTTACTCAAATCGCCGGTGCGGACAGACTTGACTTGACAGACTCATTCGAGCAAACGAGCACCAACTCAAAGCTGCAAATTCACACAGCGGAGTGCGGAGTACTCGCAGCTCGCAGCGAATAGACATCACGTGGTTCTCTCGCGGGTAAACGCAAGTGTTCGCCAGGGATCTCAAAATTTATCCCGCACGGCTCGCTTCCCCACGGCAAATAATTTTTTTTTAATAGCCATAAACATTTCAATGAATTTAACGAGATAACTGTA
>NW_017137181.1:0-387 GCF_001652005.2 Ceratina calcarata | reverse complement strand
TTTGATTCACCAAGTAGCTACGTCTTCCGAGAAGCCTCAAGGTTCAGAAAACAAATCGATCCCTTCGGTTGAAGGTGGAGGCGAGCACTCAATTAAGCCATCGAATGCCAGGGTGCATACTGCCAGCGTGTCGGGGCATAAGCGTTCGGTCTTGTTAGCAACCGCTCAACTTTCACTTTTAGGGCCGCATGGTGCACATACGCGTGTGCGAGCTTTATTAGATCAAGGATCTGAGGTATCCTTCGTGTCAGAGTTTGTTGCGAACCTCCTTGATTTAGAAAAACGTCGCGTTAATGTTTCGTTGACTGGACTCGGAGCCAGCTCTGCGGGTACCGCAAGGGCTTCTACGCGCCTCGTGGTGCAGTCGTTGATTGACCCGGAGGTCAA
>NW_017137180.1:0-387 GCF_001652005.2 Ceratina calcarata | reverse complement strand
GTATAACATGTATGGAACGTCTACTATACCACTTTCAACGTGTATCGAACGTCTACTAAACCACGTGTAACATTTATGGGTACAAATAGAAAGAATTGAGAAGAACCGGAATGTATTTATACGAGTGTGATCTAGATATATGAGTCAGTGCAGAAATGGTAATCATACTGATCGACGGATGTCGCACTGTTCGATTTGACTGCGGAGCAATTACAATATATACCATAGATTGTATTCTTGAATCAATTTGCAAGCGATATTCATTACATTTGGGACAAAGTGCCGCGACAAATAAGAGCTGATCCGGACGTTCAGTGTTATCGCAGGTGTCCCTTACATTACAATCGTCCCGATCAACGTACGCACATAGACGGGCCACCACCCATG
>NW_017137179.1:0-387 GCF_001652005.2 Ceratina calcarata | reverse complement strand
ACGCAAGCCCCATATGGTTCAACATCCCCAATTCTCAGATGGAAAAACTAAGAGTGTTCGAGAGACGCTGCCTTAGAACTTGCCTTAATATGTATAGAACTGCAGAATCCGGATATATTAAACACTTCAAAAACTCTACCCTGCTTAACAAAGCTAATATATCAAGAATAGACAACCACATTATCAAACTTTGCAGGAATTATTTCGCAAAAATTCGTAACTCCCCTCTATGCCACAAACTAATTGAGAACCTCCACGCCCACCCCACTTTCATAAGAGTAGCTCTCAAAACTGGCTTCACTCCCCCAGAACTTTTTCCGTTCCTCGACCGAAACGGATTAATCTCAGACCACAACAATATCCCAATAATTTACCATGTCCAAAGAA
>NW_017137178.1:2996-3569 GCF_001652005.2 Ceratina calcarata | reverse complement strand
TCTCGCAACTTCGCAAATTCACTCCTTCACTACACGCTCCGGAAACGGAAGTCCCAATTACGTACTACTGTATATAGAAGACTAAGTGATTGATGCCGAGATTGGATAGCGAATTTTATGCATGATAGAAAAATATCTAAAGAACATGTATTGATTTATAAAATACTTAATACTACTTGCAGTATTAATAATAAATTAAAAAATACTCAGATAATGCGTTTTGTCTTCCGCTATTGACATGGTATGAGAGATCTGGCAACGCTGTACGAGTGGTTAGAAAACGCCGCGCGTTCAAATACTTGCAGTACTGTAGTGAATGATTGATTTGGATTATTTTAGCTGTATGGATACAATATAAATGTAATAAGTGTAATAAAGAATAAAAATCAATGTTTAACATAATTTTCTTTTTATTTTCATACAAAATTGTGAAAAATTGTTATACAGAAGTAACGACTTTATATATCATTAATTACAGAAAAATAATAATGAGTCATTTAATGAGTCATTAACAAAACAATTACAAATACTATGTAGTTTTTAAAACATGTTTGAATAAATTTTCTATCTTAG
>NW_017137178.1:1480-2555 GCF_001652005.2 Ceratina calcarata | reverse complement strand
TATATGAGCTGATAGTTAATACCTTTATCTTGAATTATTTTGAAAATGTAGCTGCCAATAGGTGCCACTCTGGTTGCAAGATTGTCTTTTCTGACGGAAACATAGTCACGGAATTAATTTAACACGTTGACTGCCGCGCGTGTTTCCAATCAAATCTTCAGGCCACAAGTGCCGCTGCACCAAACGTACTCGCAAAAACAATTTTCCGTTTCGTTTGTTTGCATGATATTATGTTTGGTCGTTTGTTTCCATTATTAAATTCCTGAGGTCCTCACTTATTACCTCGCGACTCCACACAATCAGTTTGAATCTTTGCCAAATAACGAGCGGTATAACTTAAAACCTCTGCCCTAATTCGTTCCAATGTCGAAAAGAAAAATGGAAAACTTATTTCTTAGTGAGACTTCCTTTGTCAGTAACCAAATAAACGTCACCCGAATACCGAATATGGGTGACGCGGCAGTCAACGTGTTAAAGCATAGTATGGGTCTCTTCATGATTCCAATTTAACGCATTTTCTTTAGTTAATAAAGGTCATGTGAGGGATAAATTGCAGCCAATACTAAAACTTGTTTATCATCTCCAGTAGCAGGTTTCGATTGTTCTCTTTTCAATGATTTAACAGTGCCTGTTGAAATAAATAACTGAACAATGTGGTCAAAAGTTTGTCGACAAGTATGATTTTTTTCGGGATATCTCTCTGCATAGAGTCGAGCTGCCTGTACAGAGTTTCTTCCAGCCTCACCGTAAATTAAAATCATTTCAATTTTCTCTTGCTCACTGTAGAATACCATTATTTTATAATTATCTTCCACACTCATAAGCTCGTTTCTATCGAAATGGAATACTAAGCTGTCTGTAGTAAACCAAAGAAGAGAACTAAGTACCAATGTTTACAATCTACTTACATCAGTAATATGATATTGAAGTTACAAGAAGCGTGTTTACTAATATCAGGCAAGGTACTTCACCATTTAAATCAATTTCCAAACTTTTATGAAATTTCCACACTCAAGGTCATTTGAAGGTCGTAGTGTCATAGGTCAATGAACTCGCCTTGTCCTCAGTTATCATC
>NW_017137178.1:0-933 GCF_001652005.2 Ceratina calcarata | reverse complement strand
GAGATAGATAGAAAATGGTTATGATGGCTAATGGATAAATCAAGAATGAATGAATGTAGGAATATATATTCATGAGCAGAGTCACATTTCACTTTTGCCTTCCTCTAGCGATTCTCTCGCGTTCGTCCTGTTCCTTTAATCGCAGGACGGCGCGCGAGAACTGTGAGAAAGCTGTTCAGTTGTCTTTGGACAGTACAATGGCTTCGAATATGCCCTGCAAAGAGTCGGTTAGGCCTAAGGTTGCGAAAAGTTGACATCGTTCTTCTGTCCAGGCTGGACAGTCAAAGAGAGTATGCTCTCTGGTGTCAAGTCGTGCCTGACAGTGGTGGCATTGCGGGGATATTTCTTTCTTGATTTTGAATAGGAATTTGCCGAAGCATCCATGGCCCGACAACATCTGCGACATGTAAAAGTCGATGCTTCCATGTTCGCGTTTGGCCTAAGTATGCAGTAAAGGAGCCACGACCGGATTCAATGATTGTGAAGAGCCCGGGGTCAAGGTGAGGCGCCTTTCCCACTGCGCCAACATGATCTCCTTCCTTTCTTTTTTAATAGCATTAAGAAGCGGTAAAGGTGTTCGCGTGGTCGCTTTGACACTCTCTATGGCAGAGTATGCAAGTGCGTTTACTGTTGCTTGTATGTCAATTGGGACGCAATTGGCTAGGATCAGCGTTGCGTCCAAGGAAACCGTCTTGTAGCAGCAGGACGTACGATTCGCCATTCTTTTTTGCGCTGATAGGAGTTCTTTAGTAAGGAACTTGGTTTTGAGTACGGCATCTGCCCATACTGGGGAGCCGTATAGCGCCATAGAGTTAAAGGTTTTTGTGTAGAGTCTTCTACCAAACTGGTTAGGACCGTTCAGGTTAGGTAGGATTCTCGAGATACTGTTGACGTAACCCGACAGTCTAGGTATCAGGTACTCGATGTGAGCAT
>NW_017137177.1:93967-96740 GCF_001652005.2 Ceratina calcarata | reverse complement strand
CTATATAATATACTCAAAGAAATATATTGAAACTTAATTTTTTTCACAGATGCAGTTGCACCACTTTCGTAATAAACGGCTGATATTAATGAATTAATTTAATAATAAAGTTGTACTTACGTCTCTGAGGTCGTATTTCGTATTTATGCCTCTCGTAGCTGATCTGACTATATTATTGATCGTTAACAACGATGATCCGAAGCTGAAACAACAGACAAATTATATAAATTAGAATTAGGATATTGCATGTAAATCAACAACGTATTTACTATTCATTCTATAGAAGAATGAAATTACGTAAAAATGTTAATAGAAAATTAAAATCAAATGAAACGAAAAATAATAATAGTTTTAAATTCTCGTATTTGCTACTACTACAGCCGCTACAGCCTACTTTAATACATAGCCATGCTGAGAATAAAATGGCAACACCGCGAGAGTCCAGATTTCGTGTAGTGCAACCACAGCCGACTGTGGTGGCACGAAGAGAGTCGAAGAGTCAGCTATGGTTGCACTACAGGAAATTCGGACCCCCGCGGTGTTGCCATTTCATTCTCAGCATGGCTATGTATTAAAGTAGGCTGTAGCGGCTGTAGTAGTAGCAAATACGAGAATTTAAAACTATTATCCAATAACTGCATGAAAAACTTAATTTTCCACTTTTGTATTACCAACATGAACAACAATGTTTAAGATTTACCATGAACTCAACATTGAAGATTCTGTTTCTACAATGTATATAACGAATTACGCTATTTTGTGGATATAACAACAATTCAGAAACTAATTTCAATTAAACACTGATATTCATTGAGATATTAAATGCCAATTACTTTTATTCCTACTTCAAATGCAAAATATGGTGTGCACTAATGAAAATAAAGTAATACAAGTGTGACAAAATTTGAAAATGATAGTTATTCTCTTTCCGAAGTACGAATCTCGAATCAAGTATAAAGTTGATAATATCAACGTTCTACGATTACCTATTACCTATCGTGCTGGAAAAAAGCATCGGCACCGGCATCGGTGAGCCTGAAGGTCGGTACACTCCGGAACAGTCATTCTGTGGGATTTCATAAATCTACCTTGCCGGTTTGAGCCCTTTTGGGCCCTTTTTTTGGGCCGCGCGTTAACACAGGCGTTGCCACTCTTTAGTAATCTCTCCTCGGTGTTTTTGGTTAATTTTGTGGGTAACATTGACAGTCTACCTTATCGCGCTGGCATCGGAGTTTACCCCCTTAAGCCACTATAATTTTTCAAAAAACTCATGAATTGATTTAAAATTTTACAGGTAGCCTTTTAATAGTAATAGGAATCCATAAGAACAAATTCAACATGCTAGCATCGTTTAAATATACAGCCTATATATGTATACATGAAAGTAGTCTATACTGTCTATACAGAAATCTATTCTTCACTTCGTTCATGTGACATTAACTCAAATCCTTAGTGATTAAGTTTCTAATCAATATACTTTCATCGTATATTGAAAAAATTGTTACAAATAGTCTATACAATAATTAATTCTTTACTTTGTCCATATCTAATTGCATCAAAATCGGACAAAATAAACTTCTCATCAATATATTCTAATACATTAATTACATCTAAATTATAAATAACTAGAGAATTAGATCAGAGATCATTCCGTGGAAAAGTTTTTAATCAATATTGCGTTCGTGCTTCCCAATGACAGCTAGGACAGAAATTCTTTTAACGACTTTATCTTGAAAATCCCCAGGATCAACTAAGATAAGGTACGCAATACTCAGCCGTGATAATGTATTATTTTCGACACAATGTACCTCGATTGGCGAATTAAGAAAATTGCAGACCGTTTTATAAATGAATGCTCAAGATGAGAATATGTCTCATTATTCATTCTATTATCACTCAAGGAGAAGTCGAAGCAGCAAGGAGACTTTACGTAACATTTGCAAAACAATTGAAGTCTAAGTATACATAATACTTAGTATTAGCAAATAAGATATTATAATTTGTTTGTTTCACCTTTCTTTAATATATTTACTTATTACTTCTATCGTACTAAATGATCACGTGAAATAATAGTGGCAGACAATGACTAACAGGCTTATAAAATTTTTTACAACTGTATTTATCTTAATTCCGTAAATATAAATTATAAAAGTAATTTCTCCTTATCGTATATTTTCTAAAAGTAATTCTGTTAATCCAATTTTAAAACTTTTCTATCTAATCCACTAATGTTAACAGAAATCAATTATTACTTATCTCCGGATAACATCTACCGGTTAATGAAATTTAATGACTCATGTGCAACAATAGATGAATTTTAAGTAAAATATAAGAGTTTTGAGAAGAGTTTTTTAAGTACTGCTATACATCCTCTAATCGACTCTACGTAAAGTAAATGTTGAGATTTAAAAATTGGACTGATTAACGTTCCATAATGAATTTCTAGAAAACACTATGAAGCATTATCTTAAACAAATGTCTTTTAACAAATAACATTGTACTGATAACAGTACGCGATAACATGAATTGATATTGATGTATTATTAAACAAAAAACGTAGACCTAATTATTTTCAAAGTTGGACACAAATTCATTTGGATTCACAGCAAGTTCAGTGCATGATATCTGTTATTTAAATAAAACAGGCTTGGCCATTATTAGAATAAATTACTTGAAAATAAAATATTATGTTATCTGATTGTATATGAAACAACTGTTAGCTTATTTAAACACATAATTAATTTTTTTTTATTTTATTAATTATTTTGAATTT
>NW_017137177.1:93011-93853 GCF_001652005.2 Ceratina calcarata | reverse complement strand
ATCTACCTTAGTTGAAATTATTGTAAAAAAAAAAGAATATTGTTATGCAGAATATTTTACATTCCAATTCTTACATTTAGATTGTTGAAGAAGTATACTTAAGAAACCCATTTATCGTAATGTTCACATTGACTCATCGAGATAGTACGTACACTTTGGTATATTATGTTACAAAGTCTACCGATTGTTATTTCCTCTAATCTAACAATAAAACTAAAAGGACACTTAACCTAATGGAACGTATTTATCGTTAAAATGAAAATCGTGTTCGTAGAAGAATTATTGTCTTGAATATGTTTGCATGACGCAACGAACGTTGTTTTACAATATTTGGAAACTATAAGAGTTTTATTGACGATTCAACGCGATAGGGAGTTTTATAATGTTCCATAAATTCGCAGATATTTGCACACTGTTTATGAAATAATTTTCCATTCTACATTGCCGTTGGTTTAGATATTACCACCCCAATTTTCATCGCTATTATTATACATTATACGAAAAATAATTTCGGTGTTGTGACTTATTTTGTATGTGACGCTCAGTAGAGACATAAAGGTGAAAAGGGCTATCATATCAATCCTCAGTAATTGAGATTAAGATTAGATATTTATTAATAAACTTAATACAATGCTTACATATTATCTTTTCTATAATGCTGTATAAAAGAATAGTGGTTAACTAAAAAAAACTATAAACTACTCCGTATGCAAGGCATTGCAAGGCGCATCATGCACCGAAGAACGCTCTGATTGGTCAGGGTTTTTTGTTAACCCTTTGCACTCGAGACATTTTGGAGCATTTTTGCTGAATTCCTTAGCTCTAACTTAAAATGATTATAC
>NW_017137177.1:90605-92733 GCF_001652005.2 Ceratina calcarata | reverse complement strand
CCCAGGGGGTCCAATTCGGGCCGCGGACCGCGCGATGTTTAGGGACTAAGTGTTTAGGGATGCTATAAGGAAGGGGATTGGTGCGGACTCCGCCTAGGCGTGGGAGTTCGAGAGAAGGGCGGTTATCGACCGATTGGACATTTCCTCGGGGTTGAGTATAGAAAGGGAAAACGCGGTTCCCGGCGATCGACGACGTCGATCGATAGCGTGGGTGGAGGCGGGTCTTAGGACCCAAATAAATAACGGATGCGTTTGGAGAACGCATGATAGTTCAGTCTAATAGCTATCTGGAGAAGTTTCTTGATTCAGATCACATTAGTTGTGCGAGACAGTTCTCTTCAGTCAGTTCAACCAAACAGTCTCAACGCGTCGCTACCAGCCGTCCGAATAGAGAAAATGATAAACCAATTTTGAACACTCACGTTGTATCGTTACTTTCCCTTGGCCACCCACTCGCTAACACTCGTGAGAGTGTTAACAAAGACATTAACATTTTTTTAAATGGAACTGTACATCTTTTGTTGCATCGATCGATGACGTTCTGTATTCTCTAGAAAAAGTATACATGACCTAACCTAACCTATTAATATCGGAAAAATATTAATTAGAGAGACATCTCGAGAGTCGTATTATTGGATCACAGTTTATCGCAAAATTACTGACTGGGCAAAAATATCCGCAGTTTTTGACAAATACTTTGTAATCATTTTTGTGCGATTTACCATTGCGTAATCAATAAATAATATGGGTCTAACAAAATTATTGTTTTGCACATTATGGAAGAATAGGAATAGCTGTATTAAAGCAAGGTCGGTGTGACCATTAGCGGGGCCAGGTTCAAAAATTTTACGGAACCAGAATATACATTTAAATCCTATTATTAAATTTCACAATAAACAATTATTTATTATAAGTACAAAAGATGTCATACATATTTTTTTGGGGTTGATTTTAAGTTAAAAGAAAATAATTGGGAAAAAATACTTACCAGAAATCAAACTTTTTCAAAATATACAGGGTGTCCCAGGACTAGTGGTACATATTTTAATGGGAGGTTCCTGAGGTGATTTTAAACAACTTTTTCCTTTGCGAAAAAGTTGTCCGATGCGTGGTTATTGAGTTATTAACAAAAATCCCCGCCCAATCAGAGCGCGAGTATACAAGGCGGGCAGGAGCGCGATAACCGCCTCGTGCGTTGTCGCGCCCGTATTTCGCGCTCACGACGAGAGTACAGGTTGAAACAAAAGTTTCATACAAAAAGAAACTAACAAATTGGTTAAATATCAGAAGAAAAAAAAGGATTAGTCGTTACTTACGTTCACTGAACAAATGTAACATGCTCAATGAAATAACAAACAACTTTACAAATTACAGGATAGGTAAAATTATGAAAAATGTGAAAAGAATCGAAGTTGAACTTACTTCTTCGTTGGTCAGTGCACCTGCTCGTAGAAGAACGTCAATGGGTCAATGGGTCGACCTTCGACACTCGAAGATAGGACACATGGCTTGCAGCAGCTGATGCTTGGAGTAAGTCAGTGACCTGCACCCGATGGTTTTTTCCTTATCATCACGATCATTGTCACTTTCCCACTGGCAAATTTTCACAAAACAAAAATTGTCACTTTTACACTTTCCAAATTCACTGCCACTTTACATTTTACAAATCCACTGTCACATTGCACTTTGCAATTGAAAATTTGCATACACGTTTTCATTTTAATTCTTAGCTCCGATCGGAATACTGTTCGCGGAACAATTCCACTGCCGCTCTCGGATTATAACTCACGCGTAAATGACGAAAATATTCCTTGTTCGTTAAGGCACGCACCGTTCTGTTTAGTAACGCAAGGCGAAGCCAACTGATCGCTCGCTCGAAGATTTTCTTCCAGGAAATCTTTCCTCACTCGGGGGACAAGCAGGATGTGTACGACAAAAGGCAATTCGGCCTTGGCATCTGGTAAGTGTAAGTCTGAGAACTGTCTCTTGTCATCGGTTCGAGTGTTCTGCACGTGAAGAATTTTTAAGGACGACAAAGAAACGAAGGTCGGGTTTAGTTGAAAAATACAAACACATTTTCTGTAACGAACTTGTCCCCCGAGTGGGGAAAGATTTCCTGGAAGAAAAT
>NW_017137177.1:78809-89901 GCF_001652005.2 Ceratina calcarata | reverse complement strand
AGCCATGTGTCCTATCTTCGAGTGTCGAAGGTCGACCCATTGACCCATTGACGTTCTTCTACGAGCAGGTGCACTGACCAACGAAGAAGTAAGTTCAACTTCGATTCTTTTCACATTTTTCATAATTTTACCTATCCTGTAATTTGTAAAGGTGTTTGTTATTTCATTGAGCATGTTACATTTGTTCAGTGAACGTAAGTAACGACTAATCCTTTTTTTTCTTCTGATATTTAACCAATTTGTTAGTTTCTTTTTGCATGAAACTTTTGTTCCAACCTGTACTCTCGTCGTGAGCGCGACATACGGGCGCGACAACGCACGAGGCGGTTATCGCGCTCCTGCCCGCCTTGTATACTCGCGCTCTGATTGGGCGGGGATTTTTGTTAATAACTCAATAACCACGCCTCGGACAACTTTTTCGCAAAGGAAAAACTTGTTTAAAATCACCTCAGGAACCTCCCATTAAAATATGTACCACTAGTCCTGGGACACCCTGTATAATAGCAGGCGTTATAACGTTTGTGACACACTGCAACGCAATATTTCAATGCAAAGACGAGAGAGAAAATTGTGCACTCATGTCAGTGTGCAGCAAGTTGTCATCGATTAGTGGATTATGCGATTGCATTATCCTTACATACACGAAAATTCAGTCTACTATACAGCGGATCCTGCAAAATGTGTGATGAGTTTTTGTAAACCGCGGGGTCGGGTCCCGGCGAACGTGTTGAACCCACCTCGCGCCGGCCCTGGTTGTCGGATCCCACAGCTGATCCGAAAACATTATTTATTAACATCATGCAAATTACAATATACGTATATTTGCTTCGCATCAATGATTCGTATTATCATATTTTTATTCCCATTATAATTTGGCTCGGCGTTTTTTTTCTCGGCTGAAATAGTTATTAACAATCTACAAGGGACTGTCGGAAGGAATCGCAAGGTAGGCTTTCCTTGCATTTCGCTCGGAAGCTGTCGGTCTCCGACTACGAAGCGGCCAAACAGCGGGCGGTCAGTCTGCAAATTCGGCGTCGTTTTTGACCGGGGGCCTATGACCCTCCTGCTTTTACACGCTTTTCCCTATACTCTATCCTACCGACTACAACCCTGATTTCGCTCGTTTTCGAACTGTCGGAACCGACAGCTGTCGGAAGGATATCGTATAGTAGGAATACTCCTGTAAGCCTACCCTCCGATTCCTTTCGACTGTCCCCTGTAGGTTGTTAGTTAATAATTATTTCATCCGGGGCAAATAACGCCAAGCCAATTGCGTATTATAATGCGAATAACAATATGATAATAAGAATCATCGATGTGAAGTAAATATACGTACATCGTAATTTGCATGATGTTAATAAATAATGTTTTAGTTTTTGGGAACCAATAGAATATGTGTATAAAGAAGATATTGTTTGGAGTGCGAGTGTATCGCCCTCGCTTCTCATTAGTTCTATAAACCATTTTTTTCAACACAGCGCCGCACTTTTCGAAGAGGGTATGACAATGGTACTTCAGTACATAGTGTAAACAATCTGTTGACTTCATGTTTCTCGCCAAGGTTGTAGAGGAAGAATTAGTAGGGTATCCCAGAAAAAGTGTTAGAGCCGAAAATGGCAGATTGGGAGGGTCATAGTGAACAGCAATATCCTTTGGCAAAATGAAAAATGGGGCTTGGTCACCGAGCTATTAACGAAAAACACGGACGAATAAGAGCGCTCGGTTGGTGTGAGCTCCGGCTCGGGATCGTCGGCTCGGATCCGGACGCCTCGGTTTTTGAAGCATAAGGAAGCGTTTCCCTCAGTACGAAGCGTTTTAAGAAAATAACGAATAATGAACTATATAAATGACAATGCAAGGATATTCTTCGTTCTTTATTATGAATAACAATTAATACACTTAATCGTTATTGAAGTGGAATGGATAGGCAAAAGAGGAGGTTAGTAAGATAAATGAGAAATTAGAAAGTTGCAGCGGACGTTGAATTTAAAAAATTGAAAAACATTACAGATTGGACTTACCGATTCATTTGCAAGTGCACCTGCTCCGAGGAAGATGGGTCACAGTCAGCGGGCATAGAGGTATTACAGATAGAGTAGGGAAGGTTGCCCGAAAACCGTATCCTGAATAGAAAGAGAGAGACAATAAGAGACCTCTCTTTATCTCTTTCTACTAGCGTATGATAGAAAGAGACAGAAAGAGGTCTTCCATAAGGTCTTCTATTTTCTTTCTCTATCTAATGAGTATACAGTACCACTTACACAAGAGCCTATGTCTTCCCTACTCTATCTGTAATACCTCTATGTCAGCAGGTCAGCATACCAATCCTTCCCGCTTGCAGGTAGAATCGGCCACAGATGATATTCGGTTTGGGGAATGTTTCGTACCGTGATTCCGCGATTCTAAATTGAATTACCAAAGGGTTGTAAGTCCTTTGCGCGTTGATGCGACGGTATCGGACGGTGACTGCGGCATACAACTTAACTGGCTACCGCTGATTTTGAATGATGGATTGATTGATTGTTGGATTCAGTGTAACATGATAACAAGATAACTTTATTCTAAAACTTCGTGTACAAAATATTTTACGAGATGGTTCCTTGGCTCTTTGTCGGAGCTGACTGACTCTAGAGAAAACTGTCTGCTGGCTTCTAGTTTCTCGTTCTTCTTGATTGGCTGTGCCTCTCCTCCGAAGTGCATGCGACAAAATTGCATACTTGTTATTCCTCCAATGAGGAAAAAACTGGGAGTCGTGACCGTGGCCGACGGAGGTCCCGCGTAGGAGCCCTTTTTACCTGAGGCCCAAATGGCCTCTGGTCAGCAGATGTTGGTGTTTGGATTTACTTGGTCGTAAAACAAGCGTTTTGGGATGACTATTGACATACCCTTCTGGCCCGTTGAGATTAAATTGGTAGACACAAAAAATATGAGCCGTAAAGTATTCTATGTTTTTTGGAAACGTGTTGCTTAGCGTCTCGTCCGACGCTCCAGGAAAGAAACCCCGCAATGACATTTACACTGCATGATCACTGTCACTCTCAGAAAAACATTCGGTTACTTTCTGGGACGTTTAATGTTAGAGTGCAGGGGCAACAGTGTAAGTGTTTGAAAATTTTTAAGTGGGAAGTGACAGTGGTGTAGTGAAGTTAAGTTCGTCTATAAAAGTCAATCAACTCCTTTCGAAGACGTGTATTGATAGGACGCAGGAGCAACAATCTTGATAAAATTTTTAAGTGTAGAGTGACAGTGATCGTGCAGTGTAAATGTCATTGCGGGGTTCCTTCCCTAAACCGAAGATCATCTGTGGCCGATTCTACCTGCAAGCGGTAAGGATCGGTACGCTGACCCACTAACCGTGACTCATCTTCCTCGGAGCAGGTGCTCTTGTGGATGAATGAGTAAGCCCAATCTGCAATATTTTTGCAAGTTTTTTAAATTCACAAATTTTTTAAGTTTGTTGCAACTTTGTGATTTCTCATTTATCTTACTAACCTCTCTTTTTGCTTATCCATTCCACTTGAAGAACGATTAAGTGTATTAATTGTTATTCAGGGAGTTCTGTTTGAACCGTCGCTGAAGTAAGACGTGTTTACGAGTCCTGTTACCGAGGTTTAGTGAGCTAGTACATAGATAATTACTCTTCCGCACCGGTGTGAAGCATTCGACCTCATATCTGGGTGACCGACACCTGGCTACCCTTTGCATACATGCAAAGGAGCTTCTGATAACAGGAGCTCCAAACCAAAATAAAAAGATAATACAATGGACAATCCAAGTCAAAAAGAACCTACCACTGTCTCGTATGTCCCTGTGGTACAAAAAGAATCATTCCCTACCAAGGACCAGGCCATAATTATGGATGCAGTGGAAGGAATCTCGATACAGGAATTCAGAGTCCTGCAAGGGCCGAATGAACGGGCCGAGCCCCCTCCACACAGCAGTAACAGTGATTTGCGATAACGCGCACGTGACACCTTTTCACCGTTGGCCCGTGAATCTGCGATCGGCCCTTGCCAGCCCGTAGTAACCAGTGACAGCTCGTAGTTGCGAATGCTGCGCTATATTCCATTCATGATTAGCTGCTCGATGCTCGCGATCGACCGCTCTACGGTCTCGCCGTCACACTCCTTATTCATGTACTTATTTGTACTTATATTATTTATGTATTATATTATTATATCATTAATGTATATTTATTATACATGCTATTGCAGGATGTAAAATATAAAATACAAAAAATACAAGAAGTATACGTTATTTATATAAGTAATGTAGATATATTAAGGAATCGAAAATGTCAAGGAGTTTGCATAGTTTTTAATTTGCATTATTTTCCGCAAATGTTGTGTTAATCATTTATGAGTACTGTTTAGTTGATTCGAAAAGGATATCAAAATTATTAATGGTCCGCGTTTGTTATATTGCATTCTTTTTGGGATTCTGTGCCAATTATCATTTAAACTTATAACAATAATGCAACAAGTAGAAAGAAGAAAGTGTAGAGTGGAAAATAAATTATTATAGACAAAACATTTTTATATATGTAGTACATATATGTAGTACATATATAAAAATGTTTTGTCTATAATAATTTATTTTCCACTCTACACTTTCTTCTTTCTACTTGTTGCATTATTGTTATAAGTTTAAATGATAATTGGCACAGAATCCCAAAAAGAATGCAATATAACAAACGCGGACCATTAATAATTTTGATATCCTTTTCGAATCAACTAAACAGTACTCATAAATGATTAACACAACATTTGCGGAAAATAATGCAAATTAAAAACTATGCAAACTCCTTGACATTTTCGATTCCTTAATATATCTACATTACTTATATAAATAACGTATACTTCTTGTATTTTTTGTATTTTATATTTTACATCCTGCAATAGCATGTATAATAAATATACATTAATGATATAATAATATAATACATAAATAATATAAGTACAAATAAGTACATGAATAAGGAGTGTGACGGCGAGACCGTAGAGCGGTCGATCGCGAGCATCGAGCAGCTAATCATGAATGGAATATAGCGCAGCATTCGCAACTACGAGCTGTCACTGGTTACTACGGGCTGGCAAGGGCCGATCGCAGATTCACGGGCTAACGGTGAAAAGGTGTCACGTGCGCGTTATCGCAAATCACTGTTACTGCTGTGTGGAGAGGGCTCGGCCCGTTCATTCGGCCCTTGCAGGACTCTGAGTCTCCACCATGTTCGCGTTGTCCCCACTTTCCGGCCGAGGGAAAAAATATCTCAACGCTGATGCTAGGCATGGTCAGCGAAGGCGCATGAGGTGAATAGTAGTGAGGCTCGAAATACGGGCGAAAAAGAGGGGAAGCGAGCCGTGAGGGAAAAATTATGCGCACCCTGGGCGTACGGATCCGAGCCGGAGCTCGCACCAACCGAGCGCTCTCATCCGTATTTTTCGTTAATAACTCGATAACCAAGCCCCATTTTCCATTTTGTCAAAGGAAATTATTGTTCACTATAACCCTCCCAATCTGCCATTTTCGGTTCTAATCCCTTTTGTGGGACATCCTGTATTTAAAATCAGAAAGATCCTGTAAAAAGAAAATTACTTGATTAATAGAATGATATAATCTTTTATTTTGAAAATCGCTTAAGTCTATTTATAGACATCAGAAACACATTACTTGTTAAACAATGTATCTCATGGTAATTATATTTTATTTTATAATAATTAAATTTTTTAAAAATTATCGATTATAATTTATATTGCGATATGGTAATTATGGTTGGTGAATTATACACCCTTAGAGACACAAGAACATTATACTGTTATGTTATCAGTTACGGATATTTTTAAAATTAAAACGCAAGCCTTTAAATATCTCAATCTTGATAAACGACTCATGTGTATGTAAACGTTCTTTGTTGTGTATAATAATGACGAAAATCAAGATACTATCATCTGATGAACCTCCCTGTATATTTAGGGTAAGTGACTGAATTTCTGTCATTGTAACAATTTCTACTCACTAACTTTTCGTTTGGTATTTTATGCAGTGTGTCTGAGAAAAAGCCAACTGAGCTAATACTTCCGTGGCTCAGTGCGGGTCCTGCACTTGTTCTTATTGGTCAGTGTTTTTCGTTAATAATTCAAAAACCATGCCTCACTTTGCATTTCTCCAAAGGAAATTGTTGTTCAGAAATACCTACGAAATCTCTTCGACTCTAACACAGTTTTTTCTGCGACACCCTGTATTAATCCGTGTATGTAAGCCAGTGAGCATAAATTGGGACGTGAACAAAAATCATGTTATACGAAAAGTTGGATAATTTCCATACAGAAAGTTGAAACAACAAAGGGAATTGAAATAGAATTAAATATTAAACTGTTATGTATGATTTTCAGATCAGATAACATCGCGCCGTCTTACGTATCTAATATCTACAAGTATAATTGATAACGAAACTGATGTAGCACTTCAGCTAAGAAAAATACAATACTTAAATATTTACAAACGTTCAATGTTTTTTACAATGATTTCCATGTTTTCAACGTTAGATACCTACTTTTAAGTGCCTACTTCCTCGACGCACTTTAAGACATATTTTAACCAGCAGCAAATATTCCAATATCACAAAGTTAATAACATTATCTATGAATTGCTTGAACGCAGTGCAGACTGTGGGCGATAATGCGTGTTGCATTTATAATCTTTCCAATCCAGTATCACTGGCTCCCGACACTGATTACTGGGTAAATATTAGACAGTCTAAGAATTTCTGAATGGTCGTTGTCCCAGAGATAGCGTTGGAGCGAATATAATAGCTATTGTGCCTAAATGGATTCTAATAACAGTAAAATGGAGTGATAAAACTGTGTTAGATAGTGAATTTCCAAATTTTAAAAACATCCAGTTAATTATTCGAACGTTTTTCGTGTTTCTTACTTGAAAAGTGTACAATTATAAAATTTTATTTCACGTTGGATAAGAAACGTACAATGAGGAATAACAAGTAAATAATTGTTAGATATTTAAATGTAAAGTAAGACTTGCCAGATGGAGTCTATTGCATTTTCGGGCTTAAGGATGCATAGACTACATATTTAAATAGTGCTAACATGTTGAATTTGTTATTATTGATTTCTATTACCATTAAAAAGCTACTTGCAAAATTTTAAATCAACTCATGGGTTTATTGAGAAATTATAGTGACTTAAAATTTGCATGTACTCTTATGATAATGAGCAATAACACAAAGAAAACTTCACTTTGATCTCGAAAATAACCCAGAAAAAACAGTGATGAACTATTGAAAAGAGGTCATATCGAATCACCAGTGTTTTATGAACTTTCTAAAAAAATAATCATCATCCATGGATTTTAAAGGAAGTTATTGATTAAAATATAATAACAAAATTACAAATCGAAAAGAGGAGTCCTGTCCTATTTCTACAATATTTTTTGAACCATTAGAACNAGTAAACTTTTTTCATCCAAAATCATTGTTCTTCCGACGTCTGATTTCTTTTTTAATTATAGGAAATGCGTTTCTCTAAGGTACATAAACGATTGATTGTATAGCCGATACATCCTTAATAACCTGTCTATCCAGGGATAGATCATGGTTCAATAGAGTGCATGGACGTTATAACGACCATGTTGTATGGACATTTTATTTTTCGTACATGAAAATTGAAAATACTTATTTGTTTACGGTTGCATTTATGTTCATCTGTATAATTTTAAAAAACTGTAACTACACACATAAGGTGCATATCTAGAGGTTCTCGTTTCATAAAACCAAAACTGATAAAGCCAAAATTCTAATAAAAATTAATTTCAGTTTAGAAATTTTTCTACGACTTAGGAAAAGCAGGACTCAAATGAAGCTGTTAACTTTTATAAATAGAAGTTATTTATCGAAATCTTAACTCTTAAATCATATTTTCTGTTTTAAGGGAATCTTCCACATTAAATGTTTAATTTTAACAGTTATAATATGTTTGATTAATAGAAGTTCTCAAAGATTGTACAATTCAGAACACGTATTTAAAAATGGAGTATAAAATTTAACCCATTTACATCATAAGCTCAAATATGCGCGGAATTTTGGGATATGGTCCAATTTTCTATTTCTTCAAATAATACAAACGGGTTAAGATTGTCTTTTTAACTAGTATTATTTAAGAAATTGAATATGTAGAAGAGAAAGTGCATTACAATTCCAGTATAATTAAATTTGATTTCAAATTCAAACCAACACTAAAATGTTCTTAGAAATACTATTTGTTACAACGTGAAATTTTTCAGAACAGAATAAATGTTCTTGTTAATTAAAATTATTGTACATTCTCCACAGACAAAAGCGTATAAAGCACTTATTACATTGCATAATTTAACATCTTTCTCGGTGCAATAAAGATAATAATGAGAGAATTACAGATACTTTATAACTCATTAAAGATTTTTACAGTCTCATTCAAGTTTAAACCAGTAGAACTTTTATTTAATACTTCAAACGCTGTTCGTGTTTGATATTTGAAAAGTTAAAATACAATTATAGAAGTTTATTTCACGTTTGATGAAAATCGTAGAATGGAGAATAACAAGGGAAAAATTTACTTCAGTTTAGAAGTTTTCAACTACTTAGAAAAAACTTAAACGATCTCCTTGAGTTGTTTATCCTCCTTAATTCAACGAACGTCTTTCGCGTTTAATACTCGAAATAAAGAATTTTATTTCATGTTTGATAAAAAAACGTAGAGAGGGGAATAATAAGAATTAGAACAGCCTTTCTACATGAGAAAGCTCTCGCTCCTTATCAGTCAGATAAACAGTATTAACTGACACGGAGAAGCCTTTTTACTATTTGGAAGATCTATTTACAGGTGACAACGTTCTCATTCAGATAACCATTCCTGGTAACATGTCCTATTATTGAGTCGACGTTATATTACGGGCTCTTGACGGACTCAAGCACGCGATAAAACTATGTAATGATTAAATGACGCATTTTTACATAGGATAATCCGAAGAACAAAGAGAGTCGAAGATCCAATGTATGTAACGTTCGGTATCTGCGGCGCGTGGAACAAGATAATTAAAAGCGATTTCTCGCGTCGAGTACCAGGGAGAAATTAATATCGATCGCTAGACACACGGAGTTGATAAGATAAACGGATGATGCCATATTACAAATGTACTCGCGATTAGGCGAAATTTTAGTCAAAAACGAACGTGGCTGCTCAGTAGGCTTCGAGACAGTGGGTCGAGTCGTGCACAAAAGTAATCCTCTGTTACTGATACAGAAACGTTCTGTTTAACTACGGCTTTACGTATCCCAGACTCCTTCAATTCAGTCATTAAATCGAGTTATTTTACACATGTAAGTTTCACTCACTGAGTTATTTCAAAAGCGTGATGCACTTAAAATAATTATTTTCGAAGAATTCGGTTTTTGCAAACAACGAGATATTGAATCAGTTTTAACTTATGATAAATTCATATACAGTGTTCCAAAATTGAAGAGATTTCCCACCTTTTTCATTTCAATTACTAAATCGTGTTATTCTATGTATATATTATAGTTTAACGCAATGAGTTATTTTAAATGTCTATGTTTAAAATAACTGGTTTCGAACAAGACGTTTCTAGCGAGCAGCTGAATCAATTTTAGTTTTTCGATAAATCGACGTACTCTAATCCAGAGTTGTTCGTTAAATTGAAATGATTTGAACGAAGACGTAACACACTTCATTGAATTGTGAACCGTGTGCCGTGTGTCCGTGAAACTAGTGCCGATATTCTTCTTCGTTGCGACAAATCGATTTCACTTTTCGAAACGTTGTCAGTAGGTTGTTCATCGTTTCTTCGCGAGGAATGATGTGACCGCAAGGACCAGGAACGCGCGGATTTGTTCGAAGTAGAGCGTGCCGATTTCTTGAAAGTAAGTTGTCCGAAGAATTAAACTTTCAAGGCTCTTCTGGCTATAACTTGCAATAGAGATACATATTTAACGCAATGTAGATAAGCAGTCATTATCGTAATACTACACTACGGGTTTTATGCATCTATTAGAAAACTTAATGCGGTATAAAAAATATATTATTTATATTTTAAAATATTTATTTTACTCAGTGTTAATTTATATTTTAAAATTGATAATNTACTTTATTTTGGACACGAGCTTTTTGGGTATATATTATTATGCTTATACAGAGTTTGAATTCATTTTTTAAGCAGTATAGTAAATATCCCAATTTCTGTTCACATCACTGTTTCAATCTCACTGGCTTATGATTGCAAATAAATTGATAAAAAAGACAGTGAAATTGTGTTTTGAGGCAGATTAAAGGGTACAGTTTATTTAGAATTACTTCTGTAGAGATTCCATAACCAGAACAATCTTGATTTTAATGCATGATTGTAAAATAAGAGATTTCACAAGTAGCTCATAAAACAGAGAAATTAAATTTGTTTTACAGTCCCAATACAAAAATTGTCAGTAATGTCTTTATTAATCTCTTATAACAGCTAAGACCTCCATTCCCCCTTACTACTAGTTTAAAAAAATACAAAAATAAAATAGAAATGGACTTACGAATAAACATATATTTATACATAAAGGACATCAAAATAAACTAAAACATAATTCCATAAAAGAACATGTGACAATATAGAAATTGTATTCAGTGTCTCAGGCTGCCTATTTCTGAAATCACAAGCGTGATATGCATTATGAGTAATTCCTCACCGTTTCTTAAATAAATATTTAATATCTGTCAACTTCATAGTAGTCTAGCTAATTCAACGTAAATATTTCACATGTGTTCAGTGTGCAATGCACAAAAATTTGATATCCAAATGCACAGAGCTAAAACGTTAAGTGAAAATATTGTCAACACGATACATTTGTTTCTTATTTAAGTAAAAATTATATGTACGTTTAATACACAGTTATGTTACTCATCAGTGTCGATTTTAGATAACCTAAATTTATAATAACTATTATATAAAAGAATCGTTTCGTACGTTTGAATTTTTTGGTTGCTCTTGATTGTTAATAATAATAATAATAAATACACTGTTTTATACCTGTCTCTTA
>NW_017137177.1:74244-77618 GCF_001652005.2 Ceratina calcarata | reverse complement strand
GCTAAAACGTTAAGTGAAAATATTGTCAACACGATACATTTGTTTCTTATTTAAGTAAAAATTATATGTACGTTTAATACACAGTTATGTTACTCATCAGTGTCGATTTTAGATAACCTAAATTTATAATAACTATTATATAAAAGAATCGTTTCGTACGTTTGAATTTTTTGGTTGCTCTTGATTGTTAATAATAATAATAATAAATACACTGTTTTATACAGGTTACTAAACAAGAAGAAACATTATGACTTTGCTACGTGAACAATTTTCAACCATCATCTTCCTGCTGCTGTTTGCCGGGTACCAAACGGCAAGCCACCTAAACGAAGATGGAGGTAACTAAATCTTTAACGAATATTTTTATTCCTGATTATTCCGTGTGAACAATTTACACTAGAACGTCGATTATACAAACTGATTGGGAGGCAAATTCGTTTGAATGACACTGTGCAACTTTTTACTGCAATATTTAATGCATGCTTCATATATGTATGTAGAGTTTCTTATACCAAAAACGATTCCGGAAGCAGTAATATTCTATCACATACCGCTTGCAAAAAATAGCGATATTTCTACAAATGTATGATTTTCGGGACAGTGAGTTCCACAATATAGCCACGTAAATTACTTTTTATTATTGTTCATTTTAATAGTCATAAATAATTATTACAGTTTGTAAAAGAACTGACACAAGTATTTTATACGTACTATTTCTGTGTTTATATGAAAGCCCCTTTACCTAGCAAAAATTTGTTACACATTTTACTACAGAGATTGGATTGTACAGACATTTCTGAGGAAATCATGTAATAGTTAATTTATTGCGAAAATTGTTCATTTTTAGAAAAATCGTTATTTTTATGTTTGGTGAAGATGGTCCTAAGCGGATGACCGAAACAGCTATCAGTCACTACTTTCCATGACGCGTTTCATGATAGACGAATTTTACGACCTCACTATATTTTTTGTACTAACTTTAAAAATAGTCCAAGTCAAACGGTTGACCGCAACAAGTATCAGTTACTAACTTTTGTAACGAATTTTATGATGGGGGAATTTTACGAGTTTACTGTATCTCTTCTACTATGTATAAAGTCCTAAGCCAGGCATGGCCAAAGGTGTCGCGTAAGCGACACGACCTTCAGCGGGAGCTTAAGTGAGGATGAATTAAGTAGTGTGAGCGCATTATGGTCTGCTGTGTTACTGTGACTATGGCACGAAGTGGGGAAAGCTATTGGAGTAGGGAGAAATGAGTTGGCCATGCCTGTCCTAAGCGGTTGATCGCAAGAGGTATCAGTTATTCATCCTAAACCTCGCTATTGTTACCCAATTTTTCTCCTTCTCTCAAATATTCTGACATCCCTTCCCTCTTTATCAATTTATACCACCTATTGTAATTCGATTCCACTATTTTCTTCCATTTCTCCTCCTTATACGATCTTCCCTCCTCTTTCTCCATTTTTTCCCATAGATGTTCCCTCTCCTCCTCTTCAGCTCTTTCTATCTCTTTTAGGCTCACCCCTCTCTCAATCATAAATCTTATTTTTTCTTCTCCCATCTCGACCCTCCCTTACATCTTCTCTCTCCTTTTTCTATTTCTTCCAAAAACGCTCTCGTCCACGTAGTTCCTCTTTCCTTTCTCAGTTTCTCTTCATAGTTCCATGCTCTCTTCGTTCCTCTCAACCACAGTCTCTCTCTCTCTCTCTCTCTCTCTCTCTCTCTCTCTCTCCTTCCTCTCTTACCATGTACCCTGGTGTTACCCAATCAACCCCTACCCATCTCATATATCCTTCTTGTACTGCTTCTACAGACTTCCATTCTTTCCACCCCCACATTTCCGCACCAAAACCCAACACCGACTATACTATCGTATCAAACCACCAAATCTTCCTTGCATAATTGTCTTTGAAGGTTCTTTTCCCTATACCTCATACACTCTTCATTACCGCTCCTTCTTTCTTTACTCTCTCTCTTTCACATTCATCTCCATCTTTTCATTACTCTGGAATACTACTCCAAGATACTTCATTCTATCTATTGTATTCTATGTATATTGCTTATTAATGTATATTATTAAGACAACAAACAGGATCAGCAGTTGCATTTAGGCGAATTCATATGTTCAATATAAAGTATGAAAATGTTTATGTACACGTTCCGCACTATGTAAACGGGTGCATTTTGTTCGTGAAGAGTTGTACTATAGCGTACAATAAGAAGAAAGTGGATTTTAAAAGTGTAAATTGTTAAAAAATAGCTTTGAAAGAAATGAATTTTTTAATTATACATATTAATTACAATAAAAATTGTATATCAATTATAAATGTAATGAAAATGATGGTGAGGGCGACCAAATTGCGAAAATACTTCATGCCGAATACCCCGTAAGGACCATAATTAGGACCTTCAAACGCAACATACGGTAGTGGTCGACTCGGGCGAAGGACCGAAAAATTCGGAAACGCAGCGCATCGCGTCGCATGGCCCGCTCTGTGGGGATTAATCATTAGTTTGGTGTATACGTACATAACTCATGGTAAATGTGTGCGTACAGTCACGCTGAAAAATTTCTTACCGACCGTGTCCGAAACGGCAGCAACGAGAGCAAGCGTACAATACAGAGTACAAACTTTTAACTACTGGACTATTACCTTAACGAGTGTAATCAATAAACGATACTACGTGTCCCAATGAATGAGATGCGTGTGCTTTTGTCCCGCGTATACCGCGAAGCATCACTCTGCTTAACAACAATTAATATTCTTTAATTATCTTCAGATTCTTACATACAAGACGAACCCTTGCTCAGTGATTACCGGCTGCCAAAAACGATTATTCCTAATAGATATGAGATTTTACTACGACCAAAATTGGAAGGCAACTTCGAGTTCAAGGGAACCGTCCAGATAGAAGCACGCGTAAACATCGCGACTGACACTATTACACTCCATTCTGGACAACTCACCATAAATAACACAATTGTCAGTGATATCAAAAACGTGAATCCAGTGAAGATTGAAAGTACCGATTACAATAACGTAACTGAGAAGTATGCCATCAAACTCGGCGAACTTCTTAAGGTGGGAACGAACATTAAAATCGTTTTAGTATACACGGGAAAGCTCAGGGATGATATGATCGGATTCTACAAAAGTTCCTACATCGATTCAAATGGAAAAATCAGGTGAGATTCTTTAATGATATGAACATATTTTCGTCAATTAAAGAATGGCTTCGATGTGCTCGCACACAATTTGTTTTATCAGTAACTTTCGTTATAATATTAGATTCAGTATTAAATTTTTAATTCATTAATCTAAGTATGACACATTGTGGATAATATTAAAGGGATTAAAAAAGAATACTTGTGC
>NW_017137177.1:61135-73160 GCF_001652005.2 Ceratina calcarata | reverse complement strand
TGAGTCTGTGAAAAATATTTAGACGATACAGTTTTTATATCATATATTGTATTTTAATATAGACTGCGTATTTGTTACAGTTAGAACAATACCGAATGTACAAAAAGAATAAATGCTGAAGTGCAGAATATGATTTAAAATCCTGGAATTTTTAGATCTTACAATAATTTTATTTACGTGATAGTTAATACAAAATAAATGAATCTAAGAAAAAAAAATAGATTAAATAGTTAAGACAGGAAGGCAGATAAGATTAAAGGCAATGACAAAACATAAATTGTCTTTCAGTCGTATCAAACGATAATCTCCAAATTAACTGATCTTAATAACGTTTGTACATTGACTTTTACTTTATCTCTTATTACGCACCTCACACGCGCTGCGTATCTCTCACATTTTTACACATATCATTATTACTCTACACACGATTCATTTTTACTCTGTATGTGCTTTCTGATTGTTTATCCGACACAAAATAGAAACAACTGACTGCGTATTTCAATTATCGCTTCGTGTATCAACTAAGCACTGTTATTTATAATATATAATTTATTACTGGAACAGATATAAAATTATCTCTACTCTACTCCGTAATCATCTCACACACACACCACACACATGTCCATACATACAATTATACTTCGCCTAAGAATCTATAGTCTAGCCTCTGCTATCGCTTCTATCATATGTGATATAATAGGAAATATAGTAATTAACAAAATAGAAATTAATTTAATATATTTATATTCTTTACATGACTCAGATGGCTTGCGTCCACACAATTTCAAACGACACATGCGAGACATGCCTTTCCCTGTTTCGACGAGCCTAGTTTTAAAGCACGATTCATTATCAGAATCCTCCGACCGGCAGGGTATAACACTATCAGTAATATGCCCTTGAACAGGACCGTAAACGTGTAAGTATGATGCAATCTACATAATAATATAAAATAATATGGCAGTAGTGGCCAAACTTTATTATGACATGATATTTAGGGGCTATACCAGTGTGATGGTCCAAAATTTAAGTGTTTTTGAGAAATTTTTTTAAAAGAAGTATTCCATAGAATGTTTTTAAACTTTATGGATGTGTTTGTTTATAAATGAACTGTGTAAAATAATTTTTTCGTACAAAAATAACTAAAGGCGACCAAGTTATGTGCTACCTCTTGAGAAGCCAAAAAGAAGCGCCTCAAATGCTGACCGCATGCAGTGCCTGAAATGAAAAAAGACAAAGACGTTCTTACATTAGAATATGTCGTACGATGACGTAAGATATACGAGAAATGTTGAAATCTAACAAAATGGCGGAGTTTTCAAGAAATCTTTCGATTTTTCCTTAAAAAAATTGTCGTTTTTTTGTTGCTAAAATTACAGGTTTCGTCCAATCAAGAATATCCTACGTCATCGGACAATCATATCCAAAACATTCTGTTAAAATTTCAAGTCAATCAGATAATTGGTCTTTGTTTAAAGTTTTAACCATTATGTTATTACCAATATGTTATATTAATACTATTAGAAGGCTGCCGACATTGAAATTTTAGTATGATATTTTTGATGGTATAAACTTTCGAAAAATGCAAAAAAAATTCGATCTTTTTTAAAGTTTCACACTGGTATGGCCCCTTAATCTTTAACGTCCCTTGCGTTTCTTTACTGCGACCCTGGCAAATTTTTGCAAACATTTTCTCCGAGAATGAAATACTGGGAAAATCTTGAATTTATATATATATCCTAGAAAGTTACTTGCTCGTTGAATATGAGCTGTAATATCATTTCTTCAGCTGTTCTTGAATTCAGAATATGATTATATCTTTCTTTTTAATATCTTACTAAAAAAGGATCTTACTATTGTCCCTAATCGAGTAGTATTCTTGCATGTTTACAATAACTACAAAAGCCGTATTCGTGTTTCCCTCCCACCACTGTAATACAGCAATTGCTAATAAGACACGAAGACTGTTGCAACTAATTGGATGTAAATTGCTTGTTCACAGTAACAGCACCGAATACTGGGACGAATACCAGGAGAGCATTCCTATGTCGACATATCTAGTAGCTTTCATAGTCTCGGATTTCAAATCCACTGAAAGAGGTACTACCTCGGTTTGGGCAAGACCGAACGCACTCCCTCAATCCACATATGCCCTTGACATCGGCGAACGGAGTGTTAAACACCTGTCCCAGCGATTCAATCAAAGTTATCAGATTTCTAAATTGGACATGGCAGCTGTGCCCGATTTCTCGGCCGGTGCGATGGAGAACTGGGGTCTGATCACCTACAGGGAATCTAGGATGCTGTACGACAGTGAGCTCACATCGGACGCCGCCAAACAGACCATCGCCTCGGTAATCGTGCACGAAGTGACCCACATGTGGTTTGGTAACCAAGTCACCCCGGAGTGGTGGAGTTACTTGTGGCTAAGCGAAGCGTTCGCCAGATACTTCCAGTACTTTGGTACCGCGATGGTAATTTCAATACTCATCCAATAATTTTTACATTCTTTATTCAGTCTTTTGTCTTTAGAGATCCGATATGACTCTCTATTCTCTTTCTTATCGGTATTACATTGGCCTACTCCTTATATATACAGGGTGTCCCAGAACTAGTGTTAGGCCTTGAAATAGGGAGGAGCTGTGGTGATTTTAAACAACTTCTTCCTTTGCAAAAATGTTGTCCGAGGCGTGGTTGTCGAGTTATTAATAAAAATTACCGACTAACCGGAGCGTTCGTATATGTACAAGGCGGACAGGAGCCGCCGGGCCGTATGCCACGTGACGAAAACATAGGATTAAAACGAAACTTACATGCAAGAGTAACTAAGAAATTGATTAAATATCAGAGAAAAGAAAGCAATTAGTCGTTTGTTATGTTCATTGAATAGATGCAACATATTCAGTGAGATAACTAACAACTTTATAAATTACACAGTAGATAAAGCATAAAAAATGGGAAAAGAATTAGAGTTGAAATTAGTCGTTCGTCTCTAAGTTCACCTGCTCCTAGAAGAATTTCAGTGGGTCAATGTGCCGAAGCCTGACATTCGAAACTAAAACACATGGCCATATCTGTCAGTGACCTGCTCTAAACATCACTGCTGCCCATGTGTTTTATCTTTAAGTATCGGGTTTCGGTACGTTGACCCAATGACGTTCTTCTAGGAGCAGGTGAACTTAAAGACGAACGAATAAAGGTCTAGCCCCACTGACGACACGACAACGACAGCCTGGGTTTTTTGAGGTGATGGGGCGGCCGAGCCAGTACCGCAGCCTTTACAACTGAGAGTATAGGGAAAAGCGTGTAAAAGCAGTTATAAAGGCTATGGTACTGACTCGGCCGCCCCACCACCTCAGAAAACACAAGCTGTCGTTGTCGTGTCGTTGTCTTGTCGTCAGTGGGGCAGGACCTTAAGTTCAACTCTAATTCTCTTCTCATTTTTTTATAATTTTAGCTACTCTGTAATTTATAAATTTGTTAGTTATTTCATTGAGTATGTTAGATTTATTGAGCGAAGGTAAATAATGACTAATTGCTTTGTTTTCTGTTATATTTAAAAAATTTCTTAGTTGCCCGTGCACGTAACTTTTGTTTTAATCCTACATTTCGTTACGAGCGTGACATAAGGCTGCGGCAATGCACGGGACGGTTATCGCGCTCCTTGTACACGAGCATTCTGATTGGTCCCGGTTTTTGTTAATAACTCGTTAACCGCGCCTTGGACAACTTTTTTGCAAAGGAAAAAGTTATTTAAAAATCACCTCAGCTCCTTCCCATTTGAAGGCCTAACACTGGTTCTGGGGCACCCTATATATACCATTACTATAATAATTTCATATATCTACATTAGTAGTTAAGGAGGAATCCCACTATCCGATACCGTTACATTATCCGATGTTGTTATTCGCATTATAATATGCATTTAGCTCGGCCTTATTCCTCTCGGCTGAAATAATTATCAGCTAATAATCTACAAATGACTGTCGGAAGGAATCGGAGGGTGAGCTTTCCCTGGATTTTAGTTGGAAGGTGTCGTTTCCGACCACGAAGCGGCCGGTCGAACCTAAACAGTAGGCGGTCTACCTGCTGATTCGGACTCATGTCTGACCGGAGGCCCCTGAGGCCTCCTGCTTTTATATGCTTTTCCCTATATTCTGTCTTACTGACTACAGTACACGCTTGTTTTCGAGCTGTTGGATCCAACAACTGTCTGAACGGTATCGGATAGTGGGAATCCTCCTTTAGCTCTACGTTTAGCACGAGAGATGACCTGACGTTAATCCCATGAGTCACATTGAATTGGTGGAGCCTCAGTTTCCGAGGCACCCACACCATTAAATTTAAATACTCCTTACACACAATAATATTATCTGGATCGTGTTCTATAGGGCGAGTCTCGTAATGACGACTTCGTCGACGAATAACTCGTAAGATATTATATTTGTTATAACATTTTCCTACTTAAAATTTGGTGCTTTATTAAAATTTTAGAGAATAATATTCGGCATTCTATTTAAAAAACTGATGGCGATCCTCATATGTCGATAAATGAGCAGAGAAACGAAAAACAGATCATAGCCCTGCATGTCCCACTGGGAGTCGTGCAGCATTTGTTTAAACATTTTTATCGTACAACAAATATTGTACGCGTTATTCGAAGTCTATGAGACTCACCCTGTATGTACATATGTATTTTCTATCCAAATTGCTCGTCGCACTTGAGGGTCCTTGCGCATTGCTAATCTTTGCTATATGTTGCTACAATAGATTCTTTGAAACCACATTTGACAAAATACAACCTGACTAAGAAATTGTTATTCCGTTTAATAATATATTGTACTTTGGACATTCCTGTTTTATGTTTGAATTTTCTGTAAACCCATAAAAATTCGCAGGCTTACTGAAAGTAATTTTTACTGTTATTTGTTGTTATGTTTGGTTACGCAACTTTTGGTGCATAGGTCGAGCCTACTTGGAAGATGGAAGATCAGTTCATCGTGGAACAACAACATACGGCTTATGCTTCTGACGGGGTTGAAACGTCTCAGCCGATGACGCGGGAGGTATTAAATTCGTCGCAAGTCAGCCAAGTCGGAGATACTATCACTTACAATAAAGGAGCGTGTATTGTTCGAATGATGAATCTCATCTTCGGACCTGAAGTATTCGATGCTGGACTTCATAACTACTTGGCAAAGTAATTGTCACATGATATTAAAGAATATATTTTACCATAAAAACTTTCGGTTTTCATATTAGGTCACTTTTGTCCAAGTTTACTCTTCATATTCTTCATACTTCTGTTCGAATTTTATTAAAGAAATTAAGGTAACATGTAGCAATAAGAATTATTGATTGATATTTTAGAAACTTTAAAGAATATTCTATAACTTCTATATAGGCGTTTTATCCCAAAAGGCATGCATAAGGTTAAACGAGCCAATGTACAAACGATGTATGTACAAGTAAGGTTGCGAGTTAGGGTTTAAGAGTCTAACAGTAGATATAGTGAGGATCAAAACTGGATAGGATTGTAGATTTTTAATCTTTGCAAAATATTTGCAATTAAATTAAATTTCAATCGTTAACTGAAATTTCTTTTAATCAAGAATTAAAATTTAATTGCTTATGTTCTCTTTCTAATTAAGGATTGGTAGTGTACAGGGTATCCCAGAAAAAGTTTTTGATCAGAAAGATTCTGTAAGTGTTTCTGAACAACAATTTCCTTTGGCAAAATGCAAAGTGAAGCATGGTTTTTGAATTATTAACAAAAAACACTGACATTGGTTAATAAAGGTACTTACGAAAGTAAGTAAAAATCAGCCGCACGGCCGAGCGTCACGATCCGAGTCAACCTACCCGTGGCTGACGTGGGTCTTAAACGTGCCCTCATTGGTCAGTGTTTTTCGTTAATAATTCAAAACCATACCTCACTGTGCATTTTGCCAAACGAAATTATTGTTCAGAAACACCTTCAATATCACCTCTTTTCAACTCTGACACTTTTTCTGGGACACTTAATTAGAAGAAATTTCAATTAACAATTGAACGTTAATCACGAATTCAAGAAAGCCCAACTAAAATTAAACCCAATAGCCCAATTAAATTCGCAACACTTAATTAATCAACTCTGTACAGGTAAAGTTGCGGACTGATATTTAACTTTACATACAAATAAAACGGAATTAGATGCATTCGAAAAATACTATTTAAATTCTTTTACTAATTAATACTAGTTAAGTTCTTGACGTCTCGGAAACTTCAAAGTTTACAATGGCACGTAGAACGAAGTCGTCATTGTACGTCATGGAGTTAATAGTCTAATAGTAGACATGGTGAAGTCCAGAACTCTCTCTCTGACAGGATTGTAGATTTTTAATCGCCGCATTTGCAATTCACAGTTAAAATTTAATCGTTAATTGTGATTTTCTTCTAATTTTGATTGTCATAAGCGACATCACTGAAAAAGCTATCCAAGTCCATGGACGTTGTTAAACTTTGCTAATTTTTAAATTTCAAACATGCTCTTAGATTTTAGCACTGTTTGTCATAGGAGTTTGTCAAGTTAAAATCTCTCGTAAAAGTAAATCTTAAAATAGAGGTTCCAAGCTTTAATTTAAAAGGAAAATCATTATCCTACGATAATATGTTGCTAAGCAATCATCTTCCCAACTTAGACAATTCTCAACACTTTCATGATATCTTAGTTTCTTTTTAGTAGTATGTATGGTTTATTTTTCTATAATTTTAAGATAATACATAAAATTATCGACATATACGCTAGTCGGTAGAAATTGTGATATGTACAGACACTAAGATATTTACTATATACTACATACGTACATTTCCATTCCAGTACTGACAAAGTGGGCCGGCCTGAGGATCTTTGGAAAGAGCTACAGAATGAGATTAATCGCCGCCGTAATGAAACGTGGACCGTGAAAGATGTTATGACGCCTTGGACGGAGCAACCGGGATATCCAGTCTTAGATGTAAACGTCGAAAATAAAACAATCATTTATAAGCAAAAACGGTTCCTCTTAAGAAACCTAAAAAGTACATCCACTAACAAAACGTGGTGGATACCTCTTACATGGGCCAACAAGGAAAATCCGAACTTCGACAACGTAAACCCAGATAATGTATACTGGATCACGAAGTCCACCGGCAGGATTGATCTAGCAGACAAACCATTGGACTGGATTATATTCAATGTTCAATCTTCTGGTTAGTGTCAACAATTCTTCTGTATCATCTTAATCAAATGCTTTATTATCCAGCTTTATTAGATTGAAATGAAGTTTGTTTCCATTTCAAAGTGACGTCCTTCGTTATGAATACGGGCTTGAAATCTTAGACTGAATTTACCGCTCTCCAAATTTCATTTTCATCTTACTTTAGTTCAGTGATAGTAAAGATGACTAGAAGAAGCACGTTTCATGAATCCGTCGTCTTATTGTTACATTCCGATGTACCAACAATGAACTCGCTATTGACTTTAGATTTCATATTTTTATTATAACTTTCTTATAAAGCATTTGCAGGCCAACATTTATATTACATTTTGTTCTTATTTTTACTTCAACGTACTGCATATATAGCAGTTTGATCGTTAAATCCGGGATCAACCTATACAGAGTAGTCCTTTTAAGCAAGACTATCTAAATATCCCCTCAGCTTATTGTGATGAAAACAACATTTTTTACGTAATGTGCATAATGCCAATGGATTAATATTTGGCAAGGATATTTGTTTTCATCAAGGTCATTTTTTCGGAGTTTCAAGGTCGTCTGTGTTTTTTGTACACATAACTACACTTTTTTATTATTCTATTATGTAGCTAATTGAAAAATACATATATTTAGATATGTACAATAATATGACCCTGAAATGACCTTGATCTTCAAAAATTGAAGGTTAACATCGATGACTTTGATAATTCTGAAAAAATGACCTGGGGAAAAAATATTCTTGCCAAATATTGGTCCTTTCATACTATACACATGATGTTAAAAGTGGTTTTTACATCACAATAAGCTAAATAAATATTTAGGTGACCTTTCTTAAAAGAGCCACCCTGTACATATATGTGTAGATATGTGATAAATAATGAAACAGCTTGAAGAATTAATTTATTTTCGTGACACTTTATATAATAAATAATATTATTGATTAATAGAGAATGAATTATAAAAGTTGTCCAAAATTTGTTTCTCAGGCTTCTATCGCGTGAATTACGATAATGCCAGCTGGTACCGCATTATCAACGCTTTGAATAGCGATGAATATCAGAAGATACACGTCCTCAATCGAGCAGCTTTGGTCGATGATCTTTTTAATCTGGCTAGAGCCGATTTGTTATCTTATGTGACAGCTTTGGACGGCGTGAAGTATCTCACGCTTGAAACGAATTATTTACCGTTCAAAGCTGCGTTCTCCGCTCTCACTTATCTCGATCAACGATTTTCTGGAAACGAGGAATACTATCAACATTTGAAGGTACATCGAACGAAATTATGATTACCAATTTTTATGCATAATTAACTCAATTTACCCTCTTGTCATAAGTGAAGAAATGGGACATTTGTAATTAAAAATTAATTGCAGGACTTCATTCTTATTCTTATTGATAATATATACAAACAACTCGGCTTTACGGATCAAAACACTGATGATAGACTCACGGTGTTACTCAGAGGCGAGCTTAATAAATTGGCTTGCAACTATGGCCACAAAGAGTGCATTAATACATTCACCAGCATGTTCCAGCAGTGGAAGCAAAAAAATACCCCGTAAGGATATTTTAACGCTCAAAAAATTACGTAAAGAAGAATGAGATACGTCTTCTAATAAGTACGAACTTCGTTGTATACTTTATTGAAAGAAAAATTATTGAGAGAAGTTGAAAATATGTATTTTAAGGACACATGGATTTCATAGTGGTGTAAAATTCTTGATTAGAAAAATTTTCAAGAAATCACTTCCTTTACCTACAAATGAATAACTTCCTCAATTTTCAATATCTTAAAGTGCAAAATTGGGATCGATGCTCTTAAGGGGCCTTACCAGTGTGACCGCCTAAAATTTAGGTCATTTTTAGAAATTTTTTTGAACTTTATGGATATATTTGCCTATAAATGAGCTGTGTAAAATAATTTTTTCGTGCAAAAATAACTAAAGGCGGCCAAGTTATGCGCTATTTCCCGAGACGTCAAAAAAAAAGTGCCTCAACTGCTGACCACATACAGTGCCTGAAATGAAAAAAAACGAAGACGTTCTTAAAGTAGAATATTTCGTACGATGACGTAGGATATCCGAGAAATGTTGAAATCTGACAAAATGGCGGAGTTTTTAAGAAATTTTTTGATTTTTCCTTAAAAAAGTTGTCGTTTTTTCGTTGCCAAAATTACAGTTTTCATCCA
Organism: Ceratina calcarata; assembly: GCF_001652005.2. Classification (NCBI taxonomy): domain Eukaryota; kingdom Metazoa; phylum Arthropoda; class Insecta; order Hymenoptera; family Apidae; genus Ceratina; species Ceratina calcarata. The sequence goes on along the minus strand of NW_017137177.1, from coordinate 63,735 downwards.
ATGAAGAGTATCCTATGACATCGGACATTAAAGCATGTCCAGAGCACTCCGTTAAAATTTTAAGTCAATCAGATAATTGGTCTTTGAGTTAGTGTCAGCAAATTTGAAAAATACCATTTCGAGAAAAACACGTTGAAGTTTTAACCATCATGTTATTACTTATATTATATTAATACTATTAGAAAGCTGCCACTCGAAAAGTAGTGGAGATCCGACCTTGAAATTCTAGTATGATATTTTTGAAGGTACAAACTTTCGAAAAATGCAAAAAAATTCGATCTTTTTTAAAGTTTCACACTGGTAAGACCCCTTAAAATGTGATATTTCCAAGAAAGATTACAATTTTATTCTGAGAATGAAAAATTAACGATTTTGTGAGATATTAAAACTAGGATTAACATCCAAAGGTTTGGAGACATTCAAGTTTTCTGGACATTTAAATGTAATTAAAACATTGCAGAATTAAACCGAATTATCATTCAGTGGCGTACTGCATGGGCGTGAAATATGGCAAGGAAGAAGATTGGGAATTCTTATGGAAGCAATATTTCAATTCGAACTCGGCTACACATCAAGAAACCATACTGCGAGCTCTCGGTTGCACTGAAAATGCGAAACTTTTGGAAAGGTTTGTACACTCCTTTAATTGCTTTTATTTTATTTATACATTTTCTTATAAAAGAACGTATAGTAGGTATATTCATATTACACGAAATTTATTTTGTTATTCATATAAATTCAAAATGTATAGCATAGAATGTATAAAAATTTTTAGTTTGCTTATTTTTAATTGATTTGCTTTTAGATATTTGTCATACGCACTCAAAGATTTTGAGGAAACGAGAATTCGAAAGCAGGATATCTCCACTGTGTACTCCGCGGTTTATGGGTCCAGTAAACTTGGCGCCGAGTTTGTATTGAACTATGTCGAGAAACATTATGACGAAATGGTAGAATTGTACGTTTCTTGACGTGAACAGAGATTGTGGCGTTTACTATATTAAAATCACGAAACTTGAATTCATTCTCTTGATTTCAGTTACGACGGAACAGGAACTATCACGAGCACACTCTCGTCCGCATCTCAACGTTTCTCCACGCAAGAGCTGGTGAACAAGTTCGAGTTGTTGATTAACGTGCGCAAGCTGGACTCGTTGAAAGACTCATTGGACATTGCGAAATACGAATTGAAAAGATTCAACAACTTCGCGAAGGACGTTGTACAGTGGGTAATCGATTACAACCAAAATCATGGGAATCAGGATAGGAACACGGAGTACCGCCTGCCGGGCACCGTTCAGCCTAGATCGTATTCGATACTAGTGGCGACCGACGTAAACGAGGCCGACCATTTTACGTTCACAGGAACGGTGAACATCGACGCAGTCGTCATAAACAACACGCAAGCCATCACCCTCCATTCCTCAGGCTTGACCCACGAAAATATATCCGTGCTCGTAAACAGCGTAAAAGTTGGTGTGTCGGTAAAGGTCGTTGACGTGTACGATTTCCTTGTGCTTCAGTTGGATAAACAATTAACAAAGGGACAGATCTTAACCATCGATATAGCGTTCAAAGGACAGTTGAACGAGGAGGAGATGCGCGGATTTTACAGAAGTTGGTATATCGACGGTGAAGGTAAAAAACGGTAAGCGTTAGCTTGTTAAAATAATCATAAATAAAGTGCGAATTTTTATACAGAATAAAAAATTGATGAGTTCAATGCATCTTATACAGTGTGACCCACTTAAATACAGCGACCTAAATATTTCCTTCATTTACAATGATTGGAAAAAGATTTGTTATAACATTTAAATGGCATCCAATGATGAAAGCTTTGCAAGAGTTACTTTTCCTGAGTTTTCAATATCACGGATATAATTATTAGCGATTATGTTTCCAGACTTAAAACACTAAACTTACACATGTGTTTCACAACACATACATTTTACTTTACAACAACTTCTCCCTCGTCACTGCTAAAAGTTAATAACATAGGAATTTAATTTCAAAATTCTTATTTTGGGAAATATAAGTCACTTTAAGATCCTGTCACTAATGTATTTGAATACATTTCAATGTCAACTATAATATGCCAAAGGACATAATATACATTTATAAGCAAAAAATATTAGTGACGTTAAAAATTTAGAACTAGATTATGTTGAAAAAGAAGAAGCTCATGCAAAGCGTCGTTCTGATACCATTTACATAGTTTATTACATATCTAAATATTTTTCCTATTATTGTAAATAAAGGAGAGACAATTTAGTTACCTATATTTAAGTAGATTACTCTGTATTGCAAGTTTTTGATGATATACATATTGCAATATACGTATAATATGTCCTAAGCTACTATGCAAATTGCATATTCAAATTTTCTGCAAATATACATATGTATAGCGACCGGAATTTAATAATAGTACTCTGTACTTCTGTGTAAGACTGCAATTGACATTGATACTTTAATTGATCAACTTCAATTAAGATAAAGATTGCAGTTTCTTTAATTATCGCATCAGCAACTTATAATTGATAAGTGGTGTACTTTTTAATTAATAGTTGCAGTCTAATTGTAAATCGACGAGTACTTTACTG
>NW_017137177.1:56994-60811 GCF_001652005.2 Ceratina calcarata | reverse complement strand
CAAAAAATATTAGTGACGTTAAAAATTTAGAACTAGATTATGTTGAAAAAGAAGAAGCTCATGCAAAGCGTCGTTCTGATACCATTTACATAGTTTATTACATATCTAAATATTTTTCCTATTATTGTAAATAAAGGAGAGACAATTTAGTTACCTATATTTAAGTAGATTACTCTGTATTGCAAGTTTTTGATGATATACATATTGCAATATACGTATAATATGTCCTAAGCTACTATGCAAATTGCATATTCAAATTTTCTGCAAATATACATATGTATAGCGACCGGAATTTAATAATAGTACTCTGTACTTCTGTGTAAGACTGCAATTGACATTGATACTTTAATTGATCAACTTCAATTAAGATAAAGATTGCAGTTTCTTTAATTATCGCATCAGCAACTTATAATTGATAAGTGGTGTACTTTTTAATTAATAGTTGCAGTCTAATTGTAAATCGACGAGTACTTTACTGAAAATTAAAAATTCAATTTATATAATTAAATATAATTAAAAATTGTCTATTTAAGAATTGAAATTGCATTTATGATTCAGTCTTTATTGAACCAACAATTAAAATTTCATCGTTAATTGAGATTTCTGTTAATTAATAATAGAAATTTAATTTTTAATTTGAACCTGTCAAATTAAGGATTGAAATCCCAGTTTTGATTAAACTTTTCTTGAACTTACGATTAATATTCAATCGTTAAGTAAGCTCTCCCTGCTTTAAAAAATAGCAAAATCGATTAACAGATTAAAGAAACTGAAAGTAAGAGTTAATTTAGACTCATAGGAGCATGAATTAAAATATGAAAATTATTTGTAATTAGATATGCTTCGATTACAAATGAATTTTTACTTTTTAATTAGGAGATATGACAATTAATGATTGAAAGTTGATATCACTGATTTAAGAAACATTAATGAACAAAGCAATATATCAGAATGTTAGAAATTATACTTTAAGAATTGCTTTTGACTTAAAAAAACCCGTCGAATTATTTTCTAAACCTTACCCTTTCATAAATTTTATTTTTTCTTAAAGTTTATCGCTTCAAATGTTAAAGATAGCTTTTTATCACATTTCTTAAACTTTTGACAAAGATTGTATATAAATGTTAGATAACAACAAAGACAGTAAGTAGAAGTTGTAATGCAAATGGAAATTGAGACTGTATAGTAAACGTATAGTATGTATATTACAATTCGTTTTGCAGGAATGAAAAAGTAAAGTACATTTTTCAACAAACACCGAAGATGTCTTCATACCTAGTCGTTCTCGTGGTCTCCGAATTCGAAAAACAATCTGAGAATTCTCCGAATGAGATCTACGGGGTTTGGGCAAGGGCAAACGCGATCGAAAATGCTAAATATGCTCTATCTGTTATGAAACCTCTCGTGAATTTCTATGAGAATATAACCGGCATCAAGTACCAATTACCTAAGCTGGACATGGTCGCGTTGCCTGATTTCGTGTCAGGCGCGATGGAGAATTGGGGCTTGTTGACGTACAAAGAAAGAAACGTGCTCTTTAACTCCGGACTCTCGACCACTGCCTCGGAACAGAGCATAATCAACGTGATATCGCACGAGATCGCGCATCAGTGGTTCGGAGATCTCGTCAGTCCTCTCTGGTGGAAGTATCTGTGGCTGAACGAAGGCTTTGCGAGGTACTTCCAATACTTTGGAACGGACAGTGTAAGTTCAAAATAATATATTGTCACCAAAAACCGAAAATGGGCTTTTCTAAGCGAGGTTGATGTTTGAACACGAGTGGCAATCGAGAGCGCAACAGGCGCCCGAGACGAACACGAGGTGCTCAAATCCTCATACAAATCTGGAAAAGCTCATTCGGCCCGTGTTGTTCACCGTATTTTTTATAAAAAAATGGCATAAAAAAGACCATTTTTCGTCGTCTACAAAGTGGATCGAGGATATAGTTTCTCGAATCGTCCACTTAAGTGTATACCATATACATGTATAATAGTATATATGTATGTATGTATGTATGTATGTATATATGCAAGCGTGTGTGGGTGTGTGTGTACAATTGTTTTATTAATGAATTTTTTTAATCGTTTAAATGTTTCATTCCATGCACGAAGATTATAATGATGGAACATTACAGATAAGAAACGATTGGTCCCTGGAGTCTCAATTCGTCGTGGAGCAAGTTCACTCGGCCTTTGAAGCGGACAGCGGAAGGAATAGCCACCCCATGACTCACGATGTCTATAGCCCGACAGAGATCAGAGGAATATTCGATACGATATCATACGGTAAAGCCGGCAGCGTGATCAGAATGATAGGGAAAATATTAGGACGTGATAAATTCTACACGGCTCTTGGAAACTATCTAAAAAATCGGTGAGATTCAAATTACTTAATACAGTTACTCTGAACAATCTTCAGCGACTACTTCGACTGATCCAATTTCCTCTCTTTTCTCGTTCGCTGTCCTGTTCTACATAAAAATCCAAGATAAGAATCGTGGCTCCTCTACGTTAAGATAGAAAATTCAAATCCGAAATGTTCGCATTTTTCGCAAAACGCAATTTTATTGTATTTCAAAAACGTTGTCAGGTAGAAAACATTTTTTAACAAAAATTACATCATTTTTAATATTCTGAAAGTAAATACTAAAGTTAATGACAAACTACTAAAATTGTTTAAAAAATCTCATTACCTAACATATGAAATTATTTTTTTAAAGATTACAGTCTTTTTTTATATTTATCCATGTGAATACAATACAAAATGAATGTAAAATAATTGTAATTTGTTCACTTTATATAATAATAACAGTTTGGAAAGAGTTATTCCTATACATATGTACAGTTACATTATTCAAGTTTTATGTTGATATAGAATGTAGATGAATAAATTATTATGAAAATGTTGGAAATTAGTATGTTTTAATTCGAAAGTGTTGTTTAGTGGTTCTACCTTACATTAAAATATTTTTTACGATAACATCCAGTTTCAGTAACACTCACAGTGGACAAAATTATTGCTCCACCTTGTATAAACAAGATCGAACTCACATTAACTTCATAAGAAAACTGAATTTACAGAAATTAATGTCATGCGTAATATAATAAAATAATTAAGAATATCAAAAGTCGAATGTATGTTTCGAAATTTAAATGTTTATGTAAAACATGTTTTTCAACCTGATACTATAAGTGTTTTCTTCTATATAAAAGTTTTTAATCAATTAATAAGACTTGTGTATAACAATTAATAAATTGATTATTGTATTATCATTCTAGAGAATACGATGCAGCTACACCTGAAGATTTGTTCAATGCTTTGCAAAAAGTAGCAGACGCGGGGCTGAAAGATTCGATTCACGCTATTATGAACAGTTGGACAACACAGGCTGGCTATCCCGTGGTCGATGTGACTAGACATCAACCTAATTTAACTCTACAGCAACGAAGATTCTTCTTGAGATCAGATCAAATGTCTTCCAAAGAACTTTGGTACATCCCGATCACCTGGACGAAACTCGAAGATGCAAATTTCAATGAAATAAAAGTACAGTATTGGCTAAAGGACAGCGAAGTTAATCTCACTTTACCGAGCAACGATGTGTATTTATTGAACTTGCAACAAACCGGTTAGTACCATCATTTTTCAAATCTTTCTACTTGTTTAATCTTAAGGATGTATTGACTATACAATCAATCCCAAAATGTATCTTAGAAAAACGCATTTCCTATAATTAAAGAGAAATCAGACGTCGGAAGAACAATTATTCAAATCGACACTTACTATGCTCTGAAGGTTAAAAAAATATTGTAGAAAT
>NW_017137177.1:54543-56777 GCF_001652005.2 Ceratina calcarata | reverse complement strand
GATTTAAAATTTTGCAGGTAGTTTTTTAATAATAATAGGAATCTATGTATAATAACAAATTCAACATCGTTTAATATAGCCTATACATCCTTAAGTAATCTGTTCCAACTGTTCTTTCTGATCAGTTTTGTTGATAAAGAAATCTTGATTAGTTATTTTGTTAACGATTATTTAAGTATTTAATTGACTATTAATCGCTGTTAGTACAGTATCCTTCGGTGTGCTCTAAGTAATGTGTAATCAAATAATTGCTAATGACTTCTGGACTTGATTCAATCTTCAAAATTCAGTTATTAAAATACAAAATAAATTCAAAATTCAATTAACATATAAAAATAGCTTACTAGCTTATTCGTCTATACAGAATGATTTCAGTTTCATGCCTTTCTTGATGAAAATGTTTCTAGGATACTATCGCATTAACTACGACCTTGACACTTGGGAGCAAATAATCCAATTCCTGAAATCCGACCGATATTCAACGATACACGAGATTAATCGAGCAGCCCTGATCGACGATCTGCTGAATCTCGGCAGAGCTGGTGCTGTTTCTTACTCCATTGTACTGCCCGCGACGCAGTATTTGATAAATGAGACTAATTACTTCCCCTGGCGAGCGTTCTTCAACGGCTTATCGTATCTACATAAGCAGTTCGAAGGGAAAGAGGGTTACACCGCGTTCCTGGTAAGAATTATACATATAAAAATAATTACTATAACTGTAATATAATAACTAAAAATCAATACATAATTAATAGACTACAGATTTGATGCATTCATAGAAGAACTGGATATTCAATAAGTATGAAGAATACATCTAATGCGCAAAACTGTACAAAACATCAAAAATGTGGTATAGATTAACACTTATGAAAAGCAAAAGAATTTTCAATATTTAAACTAATATCACGAATATTTAAATCTGCATAAAAATCTACAGTCTAGTAATTAATGATCAGAAATATCTAATTTATACTTATAAGATATGTACATCTTTACAAAAACCGCTATTTTTCGGAAACGGTGATTGAGCATTTTTGCTTCTGGATTCGTTTTTAGTATGAGGAACTCTACATGAATCATGTAGAGGACATTGCAAAAAAATTATGTATTGTACAGTGTACTTTAGTTGCATTGTTTCTTCAAATATTTGCTAGTATTACTTTTTCTCGAATTTTCTGTCTCTGATTTATTTCTTTCATTTTGCAGCGATACACAGAAGCACTTTTGACGCCGGTGTATAAAAATCTTGGATTTGAAGACAAAGATAACGACACTCACGTGACAAAATTGTTCAGATCGCACGTTCGTAGTTGGGCTTGCAAACTGAATTTGCTCGATTGCAAAAATACAGCTCTCGCATATTTCGTTGCGCGAAACAGCACAGTGGTAGGGTAAGTGTGACTTTTGTGTGATACTTAAGTCTAATACAGTTTATTTATTAATTTTTTTAATGGACTGTACAACAAAATTTCAATTAATTGGTGAAAGGAAAAACAGGACAACTATCTTTAAGGAATTTCTTTTCATGAAATTAAATTTTTCATATAACATTGTCAGTATCATTTTAAAATACATACGGAGTGAGTCAATGACAGGTATAATTTAAAATCATATCTCCCATTGATTTTATTGTATATGGAACCAAAAATATATTTGAATCTGCCAAAACACGTATAATTTATAAATTCATGTAATGAATTACATCATTAATGAATTCCTACACAATACGTTTTGATATAATCATTAAATAACACGTTATTGAATGTGGTACTTATTCACTCACCCTGTATATTAATATGAACCTTTGTAGAAAAATGTCAAAGCCCTTAAAAGGAAATCGGGCAAATCTACGTGCATAACTCTGTCATTCTTCAGCCGTCTCACGTAACATTTATGAGAATATATACATATACGTATGAGAATATAATAATCGTTATAATATATTTATTGTAACATAACGTTTTATGACAGCTTTGTTATAATATTACCTTCAGTTAAGTGTATAGGTCTTTTGATTGAAGTTTTCCTTTTCTACGAATTTGAAAAAATCGAGTAATATTTTTCGTGACTTTCAACACTAACAATTAGCTTTATAAATAAATCAATTTATTTTTAAAACCTTGAAATGAAGACAAAATTATTATGAAGCTCTCAAAATAAGTGAATTGGTTAAACAATAATAATGTAGATCCACCTGTTTACTTTATTTCCTTATGAGGAATTTAATTCTT
>NW_017137177.1:49903-53828 GCF_001652005.2 Ceratina calcarata | reverse complement strand
AAAATTCATATTTTGTTACGAAAGTTACACTAATACACATTACATTTTAAAGCCTTATTAATAAATATATTTTATGAAAGATTCAGTAAGAAGTTCGTAACATATAATTATTTTTCTATTACTATTCCAGTAGCTTTCTTCCTTATAAGAAGAGTATAATGATAATCTCATTCTTTTGCAGTATTCCACCAAATATTCTCGCCGTATCGTACTGCGCCTACGTAGCCAATCGTACCAAAGACAACGATGAATCAAATTGGAAAAACTTATGGAATGATTTTTCGGGATCAAATTTCGCCGCTCAAAAATCGATTATACTTCAATCTTACGCCTGCTCTACTAACGAACGTTTCCTGAACGAGTAAGTTAATGTTAATCACAATTTAATTAGTAGTGGGATAGTGAAGACAAATGCTTCTGTCGACTGCAATCTAGTCTGAAACTGTACCATCTGAATTAAACTGAGTAGATAAAGTAGATAAGAAAATTATCAAAAGATATAATTGTGGTAGAAATTCACAATTTGCTTGTTAAACCTTTTGTCTACTTTGCTAGAACGAAAAGAGACCTCGTGTTTGAAGTAGCCTATTGGTCAAAAGTGGACTCGAGTCAGTAATGACTTCGGATCAAGAATGACTCCGGGTAAAAAATGGACTCAAGCTAGTAATGACCCCAAGTCGAAAGTAATTCTAGGCCAGAAGTGGGTTCAAGCCATTAATGGCCCAGGGTCAAAAGTGACTCAGAGTCAGTAATGACCAATAGGCCACTTCTGACTTAGAGTCAAAAGCGACTCTAAGTCATACCATTGGTCAAAAGTAGAGCAAGGCCAGGGATGGTCTCAAGTCAGAAATAATCCCGGGGCAAAAATTGTTTAATCCTCCCTTCTACTATGTCAATCAGGTTGACGAAAAATCCTAATTTCAATTTGTTTACTTACCCCTGTTACAGTTTGCTCACCAAAGCGATCACGAAAGATTCTGGGATACGATTCGAGGATAGTTCGGGCGTTTTCACTTCAGTTATCAACGCTGGTCCGCACGGTGTTAAGCTCGTCATCGAATTTATAAAAACTAATTATGACAAGATGGTTGCCTAGTAAGTAGAAAAAAAAAGAATACATGGAGAATTATATTACGATTTCAGATTGAAGTCTGAATAAATTCCTTGTTTACCATTTTTACAGCTACAAGCAAGTCTCTAATGTCGTCAGCATAGTGAACACGGTTGGAAAGAACGTGTATTCGAATGAACTTTATGAATTGGTAAGTATAATAATATTGGATTACTTCAATGAGGGTATTATAATATCGAAAGGTAATGTTAAATAACTGTATTAATAAGAGTAAGAGGTACGCAGACGACGTAGAAGACATATTTTATAATTGACTTTTGGCAATTTTATTATTCATGGAGATAAAATAAATTTAGTGTTATTAAATAACTTTATCAAATATCAAACCGTAATGTTGAATAAGAGAGCATAAGAAAAATAAGAGTGTGTGTATATTTCAGGTAAACTAGGAAACATGTATTTATAAGTTTCATTTCTTTGCAGTTTCATTTCTCATGAGAATAAAATAAATTTAATATTATTAACACTTTATAAAGCATCAAAACGTAATAATGTCAAATAATAGTATGAATAAAAATAAGAGTATATGTACATCAAACAAATTAGAATTTTTATAAATGAGTTTCATTTTATTATATTTTCATTAGTGATAAAGATCAAATAAATTCAATATTATTTTTGTCTTATCAAATGTCGTGATTTGTCCCACAGTACCTGGAATTGGTGAACGAACTCACAAGCAGACTATCTACAGAAAACTGGAAATCAAATAAAAATGCCGTGGAGTATGAGTTAAATTGGGCCAAGAGGAATATACCAAAAATATTCAGTTGGCTCGAGCAGTATTATTCATCGACCGACTATCGTTTACCAAGATTGTTCACCCCGTTGAAATACGACATCTTCTTGACTCCAAAGCTGACCGAAGCCTCGTTCGCCGGAAAAGTACAGATAGAACTGAAACGTTCCGCCAATTACCTGTCCCACATAGTCCTTCACGCACACAAACTGAATATCACAGGCGTGCATGTGTACGAAAGTTCAAATTCGACCAAAGGGAGCGAACTGAGTATTAACCGCCGCGCACTGATAAAGGTTACGCAGATGTATTGGATATTTTTGAATAATTTTGTGAAAAGCGATCAGATCATTGTTGAACTAAATTATACGGGAACGCTGAACGATAACATGCAGGGCTTTTACCGAAGTTATTACTTCACACGTGATAAACAAGTTCGGTAAGCACAGTTGATAATTAATTAAGTAAACTAGTCTAAAAGAAATTTATTGAAAAATTTAATTGAATTTTGTACAGTTGGTTGGCTACGACTCAATTCGAGCCAACGTATGCCAGGCAAGCCTTTCCTTGCTTGGACGAACCATCCCTCAAAGCAATATTTGAAATCCACATCGAGAGACCCAAGAATTACAAGGCGCTTAGTAACATGCCTGTTGCATCAACAGACCGCTCAACGTGAGTAAAGAACACTGACAATAGGTGTAATTCGTTTATTTTTAATTAGAGATTATATAATTTTTTATTTTTTTATTATTATGAGATTATTTCTAGTCCCAATACTTATGTGATTTTAAAGAAAAGAGAAAATAATATGAAACAAGACAGAAATAACACGTTTCTTCTTGCTCTTCTGTAAAATGTCATCTTTGTTAGATGCAAATTAGTATCGATATATCATATAATTACATATTTATTGAATTATTTTTTAGTATTCCAAATTACGAATTGGATCACTTTGAAAAGACGTTTAAAATGTCTACGTACTTAGTGGCATTCGCGGTCACCGATTTTGAGGTCGTAAGACCAGGTTACGACCGAATAAACGTATGGGGTAGGCCAGATATCGCGTCGAAAGGTGACTACGCGCAAACCATTGCCACGCAAGTGCTCGAATATCTGCATCAGGAAACTGGACACGCGTACAGTTTGCCAAAATTGGATTTAATCGGCATTCCAGATTTTCAATCGGGCGCTATGGAAAATTGGGGTCTTATTACATTCAGGTAAATTATATTCAATTCACAGTGATTATAAATTTTAGAAAATTACACTATGATTTCTTATTTAAAAAAATATATCATTAACATACAATTATAAAATCTATTTAATAAAATAATGGCACTATATCATTCTTTTTATTATGCTTTTTCAGAGAGTATGGGCTTTTCTATGATGGGAAGGTTACAACAACTAAATATACGGACTATATAATCACTATAATTGCTCACGAGCTTGCTCATACATCGTTCGGGAATTTGGTCACTTGCGACTGGTGGGAGTACATATGGTTGAACGAAGGTTTTGCTGAGTACATGCAATGGCGCTTTGCACATTTGGTAAATATTTGTAGAACACTTATAATTTATGTTTAACGAAGTTCTATCAATAATGGAATTAAAAAGATTTTAATGAAATTTGGTAGACTGATATGTAAAGCTTTTAAAATGATTTTGGTGACCAAGAGTACCTAAGAAAAAAGTTATTAAAGATTTCAGTTTGAATTATTTTATACTGCTTCTTATTTAGGTAAAATGAAGCACTTGGCAATCAAGTACTGCTAGAAATTTTCCTAATCAAACACAAATAAATATTTGAGAGCCAAATGGATATTAAAAAATAATTAATTTAGATGACCCTTTTGTTTGAGATATATTTTAAAGAAGGATTACACAGATTCTTTCTGAAACACAGTTTTTAATTCTACTTCTATAATTACTTAAGGCTGTATAAATCCATACATAAAAACAATGACAAAGCATTGAAATTTTAACAGTTACTAGATATTACATTAATAAAACACTACAAAATTTTAGAAATTTTGCGAACCTATTAAA
>NW_017137177.1:39344-49409 GCF_001652005.2 Ceratina calcarata | reverse complement strand
TACCTATAGTCTCCAAAACCGTGTCTTTCCAAAAGCTCTGCCTTAAAAGTATACCAACTTTCATAAAAATCTTGTTAATTCTATCAACAGAACTACCTTAACCCATTTGGATTATAAGCTGATATATGCGCGGAATTTTGGTGATGTGGACGAATTTTCCACTTTTTCGAATGATGAAAATGGGTTAAGGACATTCACGTAAAAATCAATTTCCTTACATTTCTTTAAAACTTAAAATAAATGTTGATCTATGTATACGTTCTTTACATGCTTGAGACCTGAGTACTCGTTATGGTATTAAAAGAAGAGAAGAAGTAAAGATATTCAAACCCAAAGTTGTAGAGTTTTAATATAGGATCAAAGCTTGTTCAAAAGGAACATTCTGATAAATACTAAAAAACGTTCTGAGTCGCACTTTATATCTCTATACGTATGTCAATTACAGTTTAAACCTAGTTTCGGTTTCGACGATCTATTCGTCGTTGATGAACTGCAACCAGCTTTGTTATTCGATGGTTCGTCATCGACGCATCCTATGACGAATCCCGTCAGCAAGCCCTCTGAAATAAAACAAGCTTTCGACACTGTCACATATGGAAAAGGTAAGCAATTTAAGTATCTATAAGTTTTGAATTATATTCAATGGAAAATTGCAACGATAAGTTACTTATTTGCAGGATCCAGCGTAATACGAATGATATATAAGTCACTGAATCCGAAAGTCTTCCAGAAAGCTATAAACAAATATTTGGACAAACATCAGTATAGCACCGCGACTCCAAAAGATTTGTGGGAATCGTTCGATACTGTAATTAAAGAAGAAATGAGTGATTCAATAATGAACAACATGTCTATTGCGACACTGATGGACGGTTGGACCAATAAGAAAGGATATCCAATAGTATTTGCGACAATGAATGGCACTTTAATATTGGAACAGGTACTCTTCCAACAATTAAATAATTCCTTATCTTTTACTTATCTTTTAACAAGCTCTATCCTTTATACGTAAGTCACACAATTAGTTTTCATCGTATTCTCTCATGTTACATTTCTACGGGACACTCTCGAACATTCTAGAATCTACTGATTTCCAGATTCCCGATCCAACACTTCCGGCACGTTAATTCCCTCTATTAATAATATCACTGAGAGATTAATAAAGAGTGATAGGCTTATGGGATCTCGCGGCCCAAAAATAGTCGGGTATTTAATTGAAAGATCTTGCAAATATTTAATTATCATTCACATAATTATATCGAAATTTACATTGTGCAAAATAAATAGAAAATATTACATTCATAATATCAATTATGAAGTATCAAATAAGAATTACCGCATTAGAAGTGCTTAAAGTAGTTTTACGAACTTTTTATTAATTACTATTTGAGGTATTTAACTTTCAATTGCTATCAAAAAAATAGTAATGTAAACACGTAATCTAACGTATAGGGATATATAATCAATACGTATATCTTTTCATCTATAAGAATTACCCTCGCTTTAGTTATTTATTTATTTATTTCTATACGAGTTATATAAAACCCATTAGTATACAACAAATGATAGTGTTAGTGTTATATAAAACTACAATAAAATGTGAGATAAAATAGTACTAATTAATATTGATAACACGCTAATTATAAATTTTCCTCGTATTCGTTTACATGGAAAGATAAAATTGGAAAACGATTACATTTCAGAAAAATTTAACTGGCGATAACTCCGGCGACTTTTGGATACCCATTACATTAACAACGGCCTCGAAAAGAAACTTTGAAAACACCTTGCCGACGATTTGGCTAAGTAAAGATCCTGAAATCCAACAAATCGACAAATCCAGCGACTGGTTCATAGTGAATGTTCAACAGAGTGGCTACTATCGCGTGAATTACGATAAACAGTCTTGGTCGCGTTTAATCGACGCATTGAACAAACACAATCACAGTTCCATACATGTAACGAATCGAGCTCAGATCATCGACGATCTCTTGAATTTGGCTAGAGCTGACCTCGTTAGCTACGACATCGCGTTGAAAGGGTCTCTTTATCTGAAGAACGAAATGGAGTACCTACCTTGGAAGGCATTCTTCAACGGCATCAATTTTATTATTCAACGTCTGCAAGGACAGGCGGGACTACAATTAGTTAAAAATTACATTACACACTTGGCGGAGAAGTTGTATAGAGAACTTGATTTCGTGGATAATGACATGGACGAGCATCTGGATCGACTGAGTAGGGATCTGATCTTGACTTGGATGTGCAAGCTTGATCATGAATCCTGCGTGAACCAGGCTATGAACTTGTTCAATGAATGGCGGCGGACAATGAAAAACAAGTAAGAATATTTCTGCTTCTTTTCTACTGCTAATATTTGTAAAATTGAAAATAATAGTAGTACAATAGATAATAAAACCTAAATCTAATAATTCATCTTTATTGTTATTGGCTAATTGTTATCTATAAATAACTAACTATTATTTATATTATGATTATGTTGTTTGCTGTTTACATATCATAGAAAAAAATGAAAGAGGGTCGATACAGAGAATTTTTTAAAGATGTATAGGCTATATACTTCAACGATGCTAGCATGTTGAATTTGTTAGTATAAATGCCTATTACTATTAAAAAGCTACTTATAANTCCGACGCCTGATTTCTTTTTAATTATAGGAAATGCGTTTTTCTAAGGTATATAAACTTTTGGAATTGACTATATAGCCAATACATCCTTAAAAGAGGTCGATGCAAGAAAAGGATTGGGGATTCCTGTTTTAAAGCAATGCATCACGTCGACAAATAAGCACAGATATAATAAAATACACCGAACATGCAATGCATTTTTGTTGATTCCATAAAAAATAGAGAAAACATGCGTTGGAGGAATTTCTCTCTCTTTCTCTCTTTCTCTTTCATGCCGATAGAAAAAAAAGAAGTTTTTTATTTCCTTTGTCTCAATCGCCTGGTATTAAGTCTATCGTTTGGACGCTCGGTATATTCTCGTACATCTATGAAAATAATATTAAATCAATTGTTTGATGTATGATTTTTGTTTTAGCATTTCACCGAACGCGAGACCAGCTGTTTATTGTACAGCCGTAAGAGACAATAATACGAATTGGAATTTCCTGTGGGAGCAATATTTGTCAACGAACCTCGCTTCGGAACAAAGGATCATGTTAGACGCTCTCGGTTGTGCGAGAAACGAATCATCGTTGAAATCGTAAGTTCATAATACTGTTCATCTCAAAGTAATAATATCTGTTACGAAACACCACCGTCTCAGTTGCACAGTCCAACGAAAAAAGCTCTTTTATTTTTTGCAATATCCACTACGTGATTTTTATAGAGTTCTTCATGCCAAAAACAAATCCGGAAGCAAAATTGCTTTATCATGTATCGTTTCCAAAAAATAGCGATTTATACATAAATGTTTGAAAATATTACATATTTCTTTACATTGTTTCTTTATCAGAAATGTCTATGAAATTAATACTTTATAGCAAATTACTGCCTGATAAAGGGATTTTCACATAATCTCCATTGTTTAGTAATTTCTTTCTATTTCAATATTTAATATAAGAATTTGAAAAAATTCTCTCCCTTCTTTATCATTGACATCTTGTTTACTTACAATCTAGAAATTTAGAAAATAACAATTTCAAATTTTAATTATAATTTCATCTTACTGCAGGTACGTAAGTGCTTCATTGCGGAAAGTTGTTGAACCTGGTATTCGAAAACAAGACGTTAACACTGCGTTCGCTTCGATTTATAATTCCGGAGAAGCCGGAGTGAACTTCCTGATAAATTTCATAGTGAAAGAGTACAAGCAACTACACGATTAGTAAGTATAAACGATATGTAACAATTAACAATAATAACGGATCGCGCAAACAATATTCATATAACTCAATTTTCAGCTATGGTGACTGGGATAGTGTTGGCGACTTGATTTCTAAAGTGGCGTCTCGTATTTCTACGTACGATCAACAGACGAAGGTACAATTTAATTATTCTATTTCGTATGTGTCTTACATGTTAGAGGATAGAATAGAACTGAAATGTGTTGATTATAATACAGGGGTGCCTAAAAAGATTGGGATCAAACTTATACTGTCAGTTTATCAATCAGAAAGTTATCCACCAACACCACCGTAAAATATCTCACAATCAGATATGTTATAGCAATACATACTGATGTTTAACAATTTTATTTGATAAGCAACTACAACGATTACTGTTTTATAGCACTTAATTTTCGATACATTATTGTAGGTGAAAATTCGCATTAAGACGGTATACATATAGAATATAGCGTTATCAGTTATTAGACATTTTTATCGCTTAGAAAAAATACGTAAGTAGAAATTAATACATGGGCGGGATCAAGTGTATTGCTGTATCTGACAATGAGATATTTTACGGTGGTTTTGATGGGAAAACATGATGTATCAAATTCACGGTTGAATTGACCTGAAACCTACGAGATCGGCAGTAAAAAAAGGTTTAGCAGTCACTCGAAACTGCACAGCGAGTGGTGGACCCATAGAGTTATTATAGATAGAGTAGGGAAGTTTGCCCGGAAACCGTATCCTGAATAGAAAGAAAGAGACAATAAGAGACCTTTCTTTATCTCTTTCTACTACCACATGATAGAAAGAGGTAGAAAGAGGTCTTCTATTTTCTTTCTCTATCTAAATAAGTATACGGTACCACTTACACAAAAGCCTATATCTTCCCATACTTTCGCGCTAATCTGGGGAAGAAGTTGCCGGGTCCTCCAAATTTCTCTATACTTTCAAATTTCTGCTACGATACTGTTTCTTATGGCGGAGGCATCTCTGAAACTCAAAATTTCGTCGAAGATTTTTTTACGGTACGGTTGCATTACAATAATGTGAACAGACCATAAGACTTAGACAAGGTCACGTATATACTGAATATTTAAACTCAAATTTCTCGCAAAGAAAGCCACATGCGAAAGACATCTATTTCATATTTTTACCTTACTTTTCGATGTAAAATCGTCCCTTTGTATGTACCAACAATCACCAATCATTCTATATCTGCGGTGACCATGCGTCCTTCATTTAAGAGGACAGTCCTTTAATTTACTGTTCTGTCTTTTAGATTTATTGATTTTGGAAAAATAATGTTAGGAGATTTAGCCCAACAAAATTTTACTGGTACCGGGAAAGAGGGAAGCTAGGTAGATTAATAAAAATATTTAATTCCTTTTGGAATATATAACGTTTATTGAACCGTCGATAATATCGGCAATTCCTTGAAAAAAAATACAGATGTTATATCTTATTGTTTATCTGAAGGCTGAGGCCGAACATTTACCGTCTGTCCATGTAAACAAACAAAAGAACGAACGTTTCGATTAATTTAAAGGTAACGACTGTTTATTAGCCGTGGATTGTGAAGGATTGTAGGAAAGAGAATGCACTTTCCTTCGTTACTTCAATTTTTCCGCATTGAATTTCGGTATGCCGAAACAGTGCTCGCAGTATGCCGCTTGCAACTGCACGCTTAGCTACTGTGGCTGTACGCAGGAGCTCGAGTCGTAAAGCTGAACTCCTACCGGCATGCACAAGCTCAGTACGCTTACAAACTGCACGTATTTCTCGTGCACCTGTACCAGGGAAACCTGAAACGCTTATCTTTCGCGGAACTCTGCAGTATCGGCTGAAGCTCCAATATCCGCTGCAGGTCCTTTACGAATGTGTCGATCCCTCAACCGGCGGTCGACCAACAATTGGTCACTGCCGGAGCGTAATTCGCTAGCAGGATACGACCTCCTGTTCGTATTTTCTTCCCTGCAAGTGAAAGTCAGTGCGGGGACAAACTAAATTCGAATCGAAAGAGAATCTTTCGTTCGCTTCGTGGAATTGTAGAATTATTGCGAGGAACTGTAAGACAGTCTATGCCTCGTTCTTTCCTGCGATGATTTCAATTAAAATTCAATCGTAAATTAACTGGGGAATTGCTATCGCAATCGTCCGATCTGTCCACTTTGATGTCTATGTGCAGACAGGGCTGAAGCTCCGGCTTTCCTGTCGAAGAAAACTAATCCTCCGTTGTGCGGCGTACTCGGCGGATTACTCTGTCCTTTTCAATCACGTATTGTGTGAGTAGAGCGAGACACCTTTTCCGAGAATTCGAATGCGAATTCTTGTTACTGGTTATTCCGGCCGGCAAGCGGTGTTGTTATTTTTTCTACGGCTCGCGTTGACTCATCGGTATAGGAAACGTTGCGCCGTTTCTTATACACGGTCAATTTTAAATTTAACGCTCTATTA
This sequence comes from Ceratina calcarata, assembly GCF_001652005.2. Classification (NCBI taxonomy): domain Eukaryota; kingdom Metazoa; phylum Arthropoda; class Insecta; order Hymenoptera; family Apidae; genus Ceratina; species Ceratina calcarata. The sequence goes on along the minus strand of NW_017137177.1, from coordinate 43,096 downwards.
GAAGTTTAATATTACAAGGCCGAGTAATCGTCGTAAACCTTATTCCGTAATTTTAAAATACCGATCTTCAAACACACCACCCCTCTTGCGCGAATCGCGCAACCGGAAATGACTCTAGAAGATAATCTTTCCGTCCTGTATAATTCGTAATCTAATATGAATTACGCGAATAGGAATTCACGTTAGAAGCGTGAATATTCCTATTCGGAGGTAATCCTACTTTCTCAAATTACGAATTAGGATGCACTCGTAATAGATCAGGATCGGTCGAACGATAATCGTTCTTTCCGAAATAATCTTTAAACCGAGCGTTTTGAAAGTCTATAACAGAATGACGAGGGCCTCCGCGTCTCCTTTCCACGAAAGCTATTTCGCCGCGATGCGGCGTAGAAATCGAGTATAATTTCTCTCTGTCTAATTAAGGTGTTTCAGAAAGAGAAACACCTTTCGTCGATAATTCGTATTCGAAAAATCCCGTTACGCGGAGACCAACGTTTACCGAGCGGAGCGCTGTTTACATCGCGGCACCGAGCATAAGAAGTGTTATTCCATTTCTTATACTCGGGAACCGTCGGTATTTCCTTCAATTTCGAGTATATTTCCGAGAATTCGTAATCGAATTCTCGAAACACGTATTACGTTAGTAATTGCAGGCCGAGCTATGCTCTTAAGCACTGCACCATTTCAATTTCAAACACAGTGCATTGACACCGGCTGACTAGTAGACGCCAATTAGGATTCACGCCTCGAATTCGGAGCATTACGATGCTCCCTTTTTCCTCCACGATCATCGCGTCGAGGCGTATCCTGCTTGCCTTTAAGTTGACGCGTCTTACGTTCGTAATGCAGTAATGTGTGATGTGATGCACCACATTTGTCACAAGCATTCGTACTTTTGCAAGACGGAAATGTATGTCCTTCAGACAAGCATCTGGTGCACATATAATTTGCTTTAACCCAGAAATAACGCCCTTGTGCATCACGCTGCCGAAATTCATTGCAGTCCGTTATTCGGTGCTGCTTCCGACAAAGCGAGCAATTAGATGATGATTCCCGTGCCCGTGTGTCCACGGTTGTTGCATGGGATTTGATTTTCTTCTTCTCGTATTTCGAGGAAGTCGGTTTACCGTGCATCACCTTTGCCACAAGGAGTGCAGTTACCTTGTTTTCAAGAAAGTCCATCATTTCGTTGAATGCGGGAAACTTTCGTACATCATCGAAAGTCCGTTCCCATTCTGCCAGTAGCTCATCATCGAACTGACTGGAAATGTAAAATACTAAGAACGGGCCCACTTGATCAACCGGGACGCCTAGTTTAGGAAGCGCATTCAAGGCTTGTTTCAAACCGACGGTTATCTGCGTGATGCTTTCTATGTTGTCGTGCTTGATAGGCTTAAGGTAAAATACCTTCTTAAACCACGCTATCTGAATCAGCCTCGGGTTATTATAACGCTTTCCTAGTCTTGCCCATGCGATCGAGAAATTCTCGTTCGTTAACTCCAACGAGGAGACGGTACTCAAAGCGTCGCCTTCCAAAGCAGCTTTTAAATACAGCAATCGTTGAGCGTCCGACAACAAAGGATTATCAATGACGGCTGAACTGAAAAGATCGCTGAAAGACGGCCAATCTAGATGATTTCCGCGGAAACGCGGAAGGTCCGGTTCCGGTAAACGAACGGACGCTCTATACGCGGCAGGGTCTTGTCCGGCGTGTTCGCCTGACGCATTTTGCGCTTTTTGCCGTTCGAGAGCCCGAATCTGCTCGTAGATGTACCCAACAGTTTCGTGGAAGACTCTCTCGAAATCATCCATGTGTTTAGCTTTGAAATAGCTAAGTTTCTCCCGTTGCTCCTGGGTTACCGCTACAAGTATATGTGCATGGCGGGTTTGAGCACTGTCCCATTCTTCCTCGAGTATTTCGAGTTGGGCTCGGACATAGTCCACAGTGTACTCCGTCTTCGATTTCTTCTTCATATTGGTTTTAATATTACCAATACGATTACCCCTTTCTAGATGATCTATAATGAATGCATCTAATCGCATTCCTCCTAGAATGTCCTTCTTTGGGGTGGCCATCGTTGTTTGATAATCGATTTATGGATTCGTGCGCAGTGAAATCACTGTTTCGTAACGACCGATTATCAGCCGCGGACTGTGAGGGATTATAGGAAAGAGAATGCTCTTTCCGTCGTTGCCTTAATTTATCCGCAATGAATTTCGGTATACCGAAACAGTACGCTTGCAGTACGCCGCTTGCAATTGCACGCACAGCTACTGTGGCTGTACGCGGAAGCTCCGGTCGTAAAGCTGAACTCCTACCGGCATGCACAAGCTCAGTACGCTTACAAACTGCACGTATTTCTCGTGCACCTGTACCAGGGAAACCTGAAACGCTTATCTTTCGCGGAACTCTGCAGTATCGGCTGAAGCTCCAATATCCACTGCAGGTCCTTTATGAATGTGCCGATCCCTCAACCGGCGGTCGACCAACAATTGGCCACTGCCGGAGCGTAATTCGCTAGCAGGATACGACCTCCTGTTCGTATCTTGTTCCCTGCAAGTGAAAGTCAGTGCGGGGACAAGCTGAATTCGAATCGAAAGAGAATCTTTCGTTCGCTTCGTGGAATTGTAGAATTATTGCGAGGAACTGTAAGACAGTCTATGCCTCGTTCTTTCCTGTGACGATTTCAATTAAAATTTAATCGTAAATGAACTGGGGAATCGGTATCGCAATCGTCCGATCTGTCCAGTTTCACGGCTCTATGCAGACAGGGTCGGAGCTCCGACTTTCCCGTCGAAGAAAACTAATCTTCCGCTGTGCGGCGTGCTCGGCGGATTACTCTGTCCTTTTCTATCACGTATTGTGTGAGTAGAGCGAGACACCTGTTTCGAGAATTCGAATGCGAATTCTTGTTACTGGTTATTCCGGCTGGCAAGCGGTATTGTTATTTTTTCTATGGCTCGCGTGACTCATCGGTATACACGGTCAATTTTGAATTTAACGCTCTATTGGAAATTTAATATTACAAGGCCGAGTAATCGTCATAAACCTTGTTTCGTAATTGTAAAACACCAATCTTCAAACAAATAACATTTTGTCCTTTATTTGATCCGTTTATTTTGAAAGTGGCTCAAGCTCGTTTATAACGTCAAAAACATATTTTCTTAAACAATGTTTATTATGCTAATTGGGTTGGTAAATTATACACTCTTCCAAACACAAAAACATTATACTACCATGTTATCAATTACCAATGTTCTTTAATCTGTCATAACGCAATTCCTTAAGATAGCTCGATAGCATTTGCAAAACATATACGATTTTAATACAAGTTGAACTAAACAATAGTTAGAATTTCGAACTTTCATTTTCCGTAAAGAAAATATAGGGTTTCCATGAAAATTGTTTAAAAAAATGCAGTACAGTATTCTTATTTTCAACACAGGAGCTTATGGAAACTTTTGTATAAATTCCTCGTGCGATTTCATGTCATATACGTTTTCAATACAAATATAGATGGTTATAGATTTTTTACGGGGAATGCGATGATGTAAAGAAAAATATAGGTTTCCGTGGAAAAGAACGAAATAATAATGATCAAAGCCAATGAATAATACTTTCACATATCATCGCCCCAGTCGTAAATTAAAAGTTGTTTATTTCACTTTGTGTTTATACTTTTTTATAATGTAACATTAAAATATATGAATGTGGAAATGATAATATACATTTAATAATGAAATTTTCACTT
>NW_017137177.1:36413-38356 GCF_001652005.2 Ceratina calcarata | reverse complement strand
TTCTTAAACCACGCTATCTGAATCAGCCTCGGGTTATTATAACGCTTTCCTAGTCTTGCCCATGCGATCGAGAAATTCTCGTTCGTTAACTCCAACGAGGAGACGGTACTCAAAGCGTCGCCTTCCAAAGCAGCTTTTAAATACAGCAATCGTTGAGCGTCCGACAACAAAGGATTATCAATGACGGCTGAACTGAAAAGATCGCTGAAAGACGGCCAATCTAGATGATTTCCGCGGAAACGCGGAAGGTCCGGTTCCGGTAAACGAACGGACGCTCTATACGCGGCAGGGTCTTGTCCGGCGTGTTCGCCTGACGCATTTTGCGCTTTTTGCCGTTCGAGAGCCCGAATCTGCTCGTAGATGTACCCAACAGTTTCGTGGAAGACTCTCTCGAAATCATCCATGTGTTTAGCTTTGAAATAGCTAAGTTTCTCCCGTTGCTCCTGGGTTACCGCTACAAGTATATGTGCATGGCGGGTTTGAGCACTGTCCCATTCTTCCTCGAGTATTTCGAGTTGGGCTCGGACATAGTCCACAGTGTACTCCGTCTTCGATTTCTTCTTCATATTGGTTTTAATATTACCAATACGATTACCCCTTTCTAGATGATCTATAATGAATGCATCTAATCGCATTCCTCCTAGAATGTCCTTCTTTGGGGTGGCCATCGTTGTTTGATAATCGATTTATGGATTCGTGCGCAGTGAAATCACTGTTTCGTAACGACCGATTATCAGCCGCGGACTGTGAGGGATTATAGGAAAGAGAATGCTCTTTCCGTCGTTGCCTTAATTTATCCGCAATGAATTTCGGTATACCGAAACAGTACGCTTGCAGTACGCCGCTTGCAATTGCACGCACAGCTACTGTGGCTGTACGCGGAAGCTCCGGTCGTAAAGCTGAACTCCTACCGGCATGCACAAGCTCAGTACGCTTACAAACTGCACGTATTTCTCGTGCACCTGTACCAGGGAAACCTGAAACGCTTATCTTTCGCGGAACTCTGCAGTATCGGCTGAAGCTCCAATATCCACTGCAGGTCCTTTATGAATGTGCCGATCCCTCAACCGGCGGTCGACCAACAATTGGCCACTGCCGGAGCGTAATTCGCTAGCAGGATACGACCTCCTGTTCGTATCTTGTTCCCTGCAAGTGAAAGTCAGTGCGGGGACAAGCTGAATTCGAATCGAAAGAGAATCTTTCGTTCGCTTCGTGGAATTGTAGAATTATTGCGAGGAACTGTAAGACAGTCTATGCCTCGTTCTTTCCTGTGACGATTTCAATTAAAATTTAATCGTAAATGAACTGGGGAATCGGTATCGCAATCGTCCGATCTGTCCAGTTTCACGGCTCTATGCAGACAGGGTCGGAGCTCCGACTTTCCCGTCGAAGAAAACTAATCTTCCGCTGTGCGGCGTGCTCGGCGGATTACTCTGTCCTTTTCTATCACGTATTGTGTGAGTAGAGCGAGACACCTGTTTCGAGAATTCGAATGCGAATTCTTGTTACTGGTTATTCCGGCTGGCAAGCGGTATTGTTATTTTTTCTATGGCTCGCGTGACTCATCGGTATACACGGTCAATTTTGAATTTAACGCTCTATTGGAAATTTAATATTACAAGGCCGAGTAATCGTCATAAACCTTGTTTCGTAATTGTAAAACACCAATCTTCAAACAAATAACATTTTGTCCTTTATTTGATCCGTTTATTTTGAAAGTGGCTCAAGCTCGTTTATAACGTCAAAAACATATTTTCTTAAACAATGTTTATTATGCTAATTGGGTTGGTAAATTATACACTCTTCCAAACACAAAAACATTATACTACCATGTTATCAATTACCAATGTTCTTTAATCTGTCATAACGCAATTCCTTAAGATAGCTCGATAGCATTTGCAAAACATATACGATTTTAATACAAGTTGAACTAAACAATAGTT
>NW_017137177.1:33068-34119 GCF_001652005.2 Ceratina calcarata | reverse complement strand
AATAAGACCACTGTAGGACCCTCTCTTGATACGTCACCCAAATGGTGAGCTATCTCAAATATCTCAATATTCAAATACATGGATTTAGGCCACTTTCAAAATAAACGGCTCATTTATGAATTAAAATATTAGCAGAAAAAAAGGCATCATGATTCCTTGAACAGAATCCTCACACAGAATTGAAGATTGTTAGAATGTATAAAATTGCAACAATACTTATAATTGATACACATTTCAAATGCAGTTCATTTCAAATAATCAATTAAAAAAATTAAAAAATTTCTACGGTATATAACAATTTAAACTGATTCAAATTGTTATAATATTTCAAATGCAATCCATTTAAAATTGCTGTATTGAAATTTGTAAATGCCATTAAAATTATTGTACAATTTGTCCTACTACAACACTTACCATGATTTTTCCATCACATCTGTGGTAAGACTAAAAAATCTTTCAGACAAAACTTAATCAGTTTTCAATAATCAATAAGTTGCATAGATAGAAATTTGAAACTGAGTTTCATTTCGATGAAAATTTAAGATCAGTTTGACTTTTTTAAGTTCGACTATGTTCGCATACCTGATCACATGGTTTTGTAGAATAGATACAAGACAAATTCAATGACTGAACAGTGATGTTGAGTTTAACTTGAACAGAACTTTCATTTTCCGTAAAGAAAATATAGGGTTTCCATGAAAATTGTTTAAAAAAATGCAGTACAGTATTCTTATTTTCAACACAGGAGCTTATGGAAACTTTTGTATAAATTCCTCGTGCGATTTCATGTCATATACGTTTTCAATACAAATATAGATGGTTATAGATTTTTTACGGGGAATGCGATGATGTAAAGAAAAATATAGGTTTCCGTGGAAAAGAACGAAATAATAATGATCAAAGCCAATGAATAATACTTTCACATATCATCGCCCCAGTCGTAAATTAAAAGTTGTTTATTTCACTTTGTGTTTATACTTTTTTATAATGTAACATTAAAATATATGAATGTGGAAATGATAATATACATTTAATAATGAAATTTTCACTT
>NW_017137177.1:26910-28835 GCF_001652005.2 Ceratina calcarata | reverse complement strand
TATCAACACATAACATTAGGAATTATTTTAGGAACTATTTTACCAAAATTTTATTTTTACAGCTGAACGAACTGAGGGACGATAAGAACGTGGGATCGATGGTTAAATCCGCATTGGCAGTTGCACATAACAACTTGGAATGGTCCGAGAAGCATTTGACTCAAATAATCAAATGGATAAAAGATCAACAGGATTCCAAAAGTGCTGGTACCACTACAGTCGTAAATACCTTGAGTACAATCTCGCTAACAGTATTTTCAATAATGGTATATGCATTTAGTCAATAAATACGTACATATTATGAATCATAACTGAATAGGAATAAAAAAATACGTATTATGAACCATAACAAAATAAAATGTATATAAGTGCTCGTTCATTATATGAATGACCAATCTATTTTAATTTTCTGTTACCATAAGAGTTTTATTTTTATAACCGGGTTACTCTTATACTATTGTAGATTTTATATAATATATATCTTGTGTCATATACATATCATATGAGTGAAGAATGTAAAAGATTTTATTTTATTCAAGAAACGAAATACAATATTTATTATACAACTTCGCATTTTAATTCCAATTTTTCGCAAACAATCCTGTTTTATAAACAGGGACTTCAATAATGAAAAGATATAACGAGGTGCTTATACAAACATACATATAAAGCACGCAAAGGACGTCCGCGATATGAGTAAAAGAATGCACATGAAAAGATTGATCTTACAAACTGCAAGAGCGAATTATTTAAGTGTAACGCATACCGAGAACATTAACACATTAAGTGTTTAAATAGAGATTACAAAAACGAGGTGGTTTGTGCGCATATAAATTGACCCGCCTATAACGACCCGCTTGACGTGTTGATAAAAGTCTGTAATCTTACACAGTGTAATTGAAGAAATGATAATTTCAGAGCCAGTTTGTCGCGCTGAGGATTCGAGATTCCTGTCTCAACTCGTCTTTCAAAAAGTTTGAACACTCATTACCCTATACTATCTAAATAATACGCATGTAAACGTTCCATTGTACATACACAGGTGTACGTTTAATGCTCAACGAGTATTTACAAAAACATACAAAAACGGTTAATACCTTGTTTGACGAATACAGGACGCAGTTTTGTGCGATCTACGTATACGATTAGAACGGGAACGCGATTTATCGAACGAGGGGTGTTTCAATATTCAACCCGGGACAATTCGAGCCATCTTCATGAATGTGACATTGTGCCACCGTTACGCCGTTCTGTTCTTTTTCAACCAATCTTGGATTGTGTCGTGGCTGGCGTCCAGCCATCGTATGTTCGCCTCAGCTTGTTCTATGGCCTGCTGCACCGATCTCGTTGCCGTTCCAAACTTTCCTATGTGCTCCTTGGTGAAATCGAGTAACTAGAAAATTATATTTTTCATCATTTAAAGGATGATTCTAAATGTTAATAAGTTTAATTTAATGTTTTATGTTGATGTAAGATTTGAAAGACTGAAGTTCAAATTGCACACGAGTCGTTTAAGAGCCGTCAAAGAGGAACAACTCTATTTTTTGTATTATTGAGATTTTTGATATCATACCATGGGCGGATAGCGGACTAAGCTGCCGCGTGGGGCCCCGGAGGAGCCAGGAGGTCTAAAAATATCTTAACTTAAAGATTTTAGAAATGACTAAAAAGGTTCAAAAAAAGCTCCTTAAAATAACCAAACCAATCTAAAAACAAAACGTTAAATTTATGACCTCTAAACTGTGCTCTTTAACTGTTTATTTCAGTAAATGTTTAATAGTGACGCGAAGTAGAACGTACTTTAATAATATTTTGTACAAGTTAGTTTTGCTAATAACGGAATAAAAATTAGGAAGCTCTTAAAATATTTAAATTAAAAAGTTTTCTAATCGATAATCGAAGGAAAGATAAGTTTAGTATTAGAG
>NW_017137177.1:15439-26905 GCF_001652005.2 Ceratina calcarata | reverse complement strand
GATTAATATCGTGCTAATTCAAGATGATGTAGGTAGACGATCAGAGTAATTCATTTGGGGAGAAGAATAATAAGATATTCCCAAGTTCTGTTCACATCCCAATTTCTACACACTGCCTTTCTTCTATATAATTCTATACGTAATTTTAGATTACTGATATATAAGAAAAATGATTTATAAAAAAATATGTATGTAATATACATAAAAATACATAAAATATGGAATGTTAAGGGCATATCATAATAATTGATAATTATAAAAAGCAATTCGATCCATACGTAAGTTGTCAAATTGATACCATAAAAGTAGTATTTTGCAAAAAAATTAGCAGTAATAATATAATATTTTGTGTCAAAGAACAGGTAGAAGAGAGAATAATATATTTTAGTGACAGAAACGATAATTACAAAATGAAATCAATGTACTAAAAGCATAATTGTGTAAAATTATTATACAAGGTGTCTCAGTATTGATGGTCCAACCGTAAAGTGAATGATTGTACATGAGACAATAAATCGGAAATATGTAATAACTTTTTTTATTTCAGGCTTTATTCTCCAGAAAATGGACTATGAATTTTCTCCTATGCTTGCGGTTCCGAGAGTCTAGGACTGTTTCGCGCAGCTTGGAAAGTGGTGGGGATCGCAGCGAACTCCCTCCACACGGTTCAGTACCAGGGTTCGTATAATTTTTCCCGCACGGCTCGCTCCCCCTCTTTTTCGCCTGTATTTCGATCCCCATTACTATTCTCCTCATGCGCCTACGCTGACCATACCTAGCATACCCCCATCAAGTACCAGTCCCTACCATGGGCGCGTCGTCCCCACTTTCCGGCCGAGGGAAAAATTATACGATCCCTAGTCAGTACACATGGTAAAACATTGAGATGCGAAGAACGATCAAAAACTGAACTGTGCTCGGTCCTATATAGGCTCTCGAGTATAGTACGCATGCACTTGGCTATGTCCATGACAATTACCGGCTTCACGGTTGTACCATCAATATTGAGACACCGTGAATTTAATTATTTTATCGGAATCAAAAAGAATTGATTAAAAGCCTTTGTACTTACTAGTCCCAAAGGCGGTCCCATTTGTTTCTGAGGAAACTAAACGCGAGGGGCTGCCCGATCGGGTTGCTGACAATAGAATTGAGAACACGACTGGCATCCTGTTTTCTGATCCCGGAATTCTCGGTAATGGTCCAATCCAAGTAACGATTCAACAGCCACAACTCCCGTGTACAACCAAGGGCATGCAGAAGAAGATCTTTCTCGGAACCGACATTTGTCTCCTGATATTGCCTCCAAGCGAAGTCCCACTCTGCCTGTCCACCGACTCGAATCGCCGTACAATAGACGACCATTTTCAAATTCGGCGAGATTCTAAAATCAGTTTCAACGTTTAATTAGTACATCGATTACACAAACAAAAAACTTTTTCATTTTTTGCAATATTCACTACGTGATTGTTATTGAAGTTCTCATGACAATAACAAATCCCGAATTGTTTTATCACGTAACGTTTCCGAAAAAATGCATGATTTTACGGAAACTTAGGTATTACATGAAAAGTAAGAACTAAGAAATTTTACTAGCTAAACTGGTATTTTCTATTTTAAAAAATGAGTACTCATAACACGCAAGACATGATTGCATTTTGTGATCCGATATTTGGTACTCGCGAATTTCTAGACTGTACAATGTATAACTCGGAATTATTTCCGAATCGTTGGTTCATACTTTCTCGTTAATAACTTCGTTATTAATAATCGTAGAAAAAAGTAAAAGAAAGTTTACTCAGAATTTACCCTTTCTCACACTCTTAGAGGAGAATCATGAATTCTGGGACATCCTGTATTCTGAAAGGCGATGGAACTCTAGTAAAACCTTCTTCCATTTTCTGCTCAAATATTAACAAAGTCCTGAACGAAAAAGTGTGGCCCGATGGTAGTATTGGTGGAGCTTTAATTACTCTGGAGACTTACGGATTATTTTTGTTTGGATTGGGCGTGTTACGCCAGTTGTAGAATTGTTTTACTGCGTTTTTCACGCAATCCTCGTGACCCAAACTGCATGCCCAGCTTAACACGTCTATGCGGGTGAAAACTGTCAGTTGAGGATCGCCAGGATTATCTATGAACCCTACTTGCTTGTATACGTTGTCCAGCAACTTCAAAATGTATACCTACAAAAAGAATGCACGAAACATTTATTTTTTGGCTGATTTTAAACCTCATTTTTTAGACATTTTTTCTAAATCAATTATTTCAGATTAGATTTTGACATATATGTTTTTATCGATATTTAAGATGCATAACAAATTTTTTTAAAGTAAAAGCAATCAAAATTACGTGAGTTATGTTTTACTGAGACTGTCTTACAACACTGTTTACATGAAATCTCAAATCCTAGGTAATCAATTGACTTGTTTGTGAAAAATCTGCAGCATACGTCCTTTAACATTTATCACTTTTTTTTAATTTTTCAACAAGTTATAGCCGAAGAAAGNAGCTTGAATTTATATGACAGATGGAATTTGTGTACTGTTGCTCTACTATACTGCAAGATTTACTTTTGTAAATAATTTTCAAATAATTAACTGATAAAGAAAATTTAACGATTTTTACTGATTTCACTCATTTTTTACTGAACCACTTTTTATCCCTACAAATAATTTATGGATATATGAGAAACTGTGATTCACGTGGTGACAGGCCGGTAATCAAAATCGTTGCTTATTAAGATCGCCTTAAGAATTTGCTATTCCTGTCTATCCCATATTTCCAGTCTCTGTCTTGTACAGGAAACAGGGACTTAAACAAATGCTTAAGACGTTCTTAAGAATAAGCAACGACTCTGAATACCAACCATAGAGAAGAAAGCGATATGTGCTAGTGAGGTGTCTGGAAAAATATCTTTATTACCAACGCCCCTTTCAATATCGAAAGACATGAAATAAACGATTACTGCTACTATATGAGAAACTATAATAGAGTAATTAGAATTTGCATTTACTCGATATTTATCGTAGCTAGGCATTTTGATCAACATATCATCCAGATAGTGCATGGCAGTGAGAGCGGCCTTCCACGGCAAGTATTCAGTCTCGTGTCCCAAGTACGATGTGACGTCTAACGCGGTAGCATAATCCAATCTTCCAGCCCTGGCCAAGTTCAGCGCGTCGTCTATCAACTGAGCCCGATTGATCGTCGATATATCCTTGAAGGATTCGCTTTTCAATTGCCTGATTATCATCTGCCAGTTCATCTTGTCGTAATTCACTCTATAGTAACCTAGGAAAGAAATACATACACAATTACAATTATCCGTCTACTGTGCACCGTCCTTCAAGTCCATGGAGAACATTAGGCTATGGATTGAAATTAGGGATGAAGAGAAGTAAAAAGGAGAAAGGCATGAATAAGACACGTCAAGAGATAGGGTAGAATATAGAATCTATGTATATTAGAGTATCTATGTATATTATAGAGCATAACACCGGAAAAAGGGGTCCAAAATGTATGAAAGGGGAAAACAGAAGTGCGAGAGAGACGAGAAGAGATTAGGAAACTAATAAAGATAAGTGGCACAGAAGAGAGATGATACAAGGTGACATATGAAATAAAAGAAAGGCATATAGAGAAAGACTGAATAAGAAAAAGGTGAGAGAGAGAGAGAGAAAGAGAGAGAGAGAGAGAGAGATCAGCAGAGGCATTAGGATTTAACGGACTTGATGGAGTAAAACTGTACCCACGGTACCCAATGCAGAGTTAAAGTGTCAAGGACATTTAAACCCACGCATTTTTGAATAAATATTCATATTTCCCTTTATTAATTGAAATTATGGTTTCAACAAGTCAAGGAGTGACCAAACTACCTCACGGTACGACGGTGATTTGGTAATGAGTTAATAAATATACAATATTTACCAGTTTCTTGAATATTTAAAATGAGCCATTCCGCGCGTTTCAGATTCAAATCGAGCGTGATTGACTTTACGGCTTTCATCCACTGAGACGGCCGCGTCGTATTGAAATCTAGCTGACTTTCAGTAGTGTAGGTGATCGGTATCCACCAAAGTGGTTCAGAAGCAGACATGGTCGTTATGGTACCATTGCGAAGCATGAAACGTTCCTACAAGCCCAGAAAATAGATAAAAAAATCATCAAACTCGCCCTCGTTTCTTTCACGAACCTGATTTAACGTTACACCGCCGTTCTTATAATTTCTGGAAACCGTCACCACTGGGAAACCGGTTTGTAAGGTCCAAGTGTCCATAATCTCCTTTATCGTCATCGAAGAGTCAAGAACTTTGTCTTTGTGCGCCTGTTTTGTCAACATATCCCAAAGATCGTTTTGCTCCGCGTTTTGGTACGCCCTATGAGAATGACATAAATCCAAATATAAATTTCATGAAAAAATTTGCAGTCTAATTATGCACGAAAGGATACTCACTTTGCATTCAGATAATTGGTCAAGCCTTGTTTAAACACGTCAGTGGTGAGGAAATGATCCATCATTCTTATTATGGAAGCGCCTATTTAAATATGATCATTGTTATACTATTATATTACAGATTAAATAATTAAAATTTATGTATAATTTAATAAAGAGAGAGAGAGAGAGAGAGATCAGCAGAGGCATTAGGATTTAACGGACTTGATGGAGTAAAACTGTACCCACGGTACCCAATGCAGAGTTAAAGTGTCAAGGACATTTAAACCCACGCATTTTTGAATAAATATTCATATTTCCCTTTATTAATTGAAATTATGGTTTCAACAAGTCAAGGAGTGACCAAACTACCTCACGGTACGACGGTGATTTGGTAATGAGTTAATAAATATACAATATTTACCAGTTTCTTGAATATTTAAAATGAGCCATTCCGCGCGTTTCAGATTCAAATCGAGCGTGATTGACTTTACGGCTTTCATCCACTGAGACGGCCGCGTCGTATTGAAATCTAGCTGACTTTCAGTAGTGTAGGTGATCGGTATCCACCAAAGTGGTTCAGAAGCAGACATGGTCGTTATGGTACCATTGCGAAGCATGAAACGTTCCTACAAGCCCAGAAAATAGATAAAAAAATCATCAAACTCGCCCTCGTTTCTTTCACGAACCTGATTTAACGTTACACCGCCGTTCTTATAATTTCTGGAAACCGTCACCACTGGGAAACCGGTTTGTAAGGTCCAAGTGTCCATAATCTCCTTTATCGTCATCGAAGAGTCAAGAACTTTGTCTTTGTGCGCCTGTTTTGTCAACATATCCCAAAGATCGTTTTGCTCCGCGTTTTGGTACGCCCTATGAGAATGACATAAATCCAAATATAAATTTCATGAAAAAATTTGCAGTCTAATTATGCACGAAAGGATACTCACTTTGCATTCAGATAATTGGTCAAGCCTTGTTTAAACACGTCAGTGGTGAGGAAATGATCCATCATTCTTATTATGGAAGCGCCTATTTAAATATGATCATTGTTATACTATTATATTACAGATTAAATAATTAAAATTTATGTATAATTTAATATGATATAATTTTTGTATAATATTATTTCGTTTTACCTTTGTTGTAAGAAATCCTATCGAATATCTCACTGATTTCATCAGGATGCTCGACTTCCACTGAAATCTGATGCGAGGATTCTAAAGCATCCAAGCCAAAAACAGTTTGCAATTCATGCACAACAAATTGTTCCAGGACTTTCCACGTTGGTTCCACCTGGAGAATCGAAACAACAACAATATGCAATAATAACGTAAATACAAAAGTGAATGAAAGGTGTGAATTTAATTTGTTATTTTCACATTATTATGTCTGGAATGTCACATTATTATGTTATGAACTTACTGCATTCATACCGATGTTTTCTACATAACTGGCGAACCCTTCGTTCAACCAAAGGTCTGACCACCAAACTGGAGTTACCAAGTTACCGAACCACTGATGAGCAAGTTCGTGAGCTATCACGGTAGCTACTCGTTGTTTGTTACTGCTAGTCGAAACTCCTTCTTGATACAGCATAGCTGTCTCCCTGGAAATGAAATTATTAAATCAGGTAAGTCGTATTCACAGTTTTCAAGGCCATAAGCGTAACGCCATTACAAGGCCTCCATAAAACAAGCCTATTTTAATTAAACAAATTCATTAATATATTTTAGAGGTTTATTAAAAATGAAATTTGGTATAAATTGTTCTAATAATACAAAAATAGCACATCAGTAGATGAGCTCTATGAATTCTATAAAAATGTATTGGGTGACGCAGCATCCAACAACTTATTTTAGATACAAAAAACTANAGCAAAACTGAACACACGCTATTTAAAATTGAATAACTTTTTAAAAATTGAACTAAACGACTTGACCTTCTTTGACGACTTAAATGGATACAAAAAATTGTGAAAAAACTAAATTTGGTATGAAGCATAATGGCAAGAAAAAATGTACAGAATAAATTAAAAGAGAATGAATATTGCAATACTCATGTAATAAAAGAAATGTCTATCTAAAATAAATTTTTAATTATAATTATATACTATTTTTAATTATAATATTTAGTATAAAAATTTAGTATACATAGTATAAAAATAGAAGACTATTTGTGGAACAAACCTGCAGGTAATCAAGCCCCAGTTTTCCATGGCCCCAGCCGAGAAATCGGGAAGAGCTACGCTGTCCATTTTAGGTAACGGGAATTTGATCTTGAAGTAATCCTCGTAGTATTTGAGTATCCTTGGGCCGATATCCAGTGTGTAACGCGCCTGTTCGATGGCCTCGCTTCGTGCCCAGACTCTAAAATTCCCGGACTCGGATTTCAACATCTTGAAGTCCGAAACGATGAAGGCGACCAGATACGTGGACATCGGCACCGATCGTTCGTAATGGTCCCACAAGTACGTCGGCAGGCCAGGCCTAATTAAACAAATACATTCAGAGTAATCATTTCATATGATAATATCGCATGTCGCACGCATCAATAATCAAGAGAAGCACATCACAAAGTAAATTATATACATGTACAAAGTTTAATAAAAATTGATGGAAACATAAAAAAGTTAGACATGTAGAAACACGTAAAAATTCTCCAATTTATCTCAGTTGTAGACCGCAGAAAAAACGTACGATTATTTTAATTTTTTGTCATTCGTAGCTCATAGCAATATTAAAACTTTGCATATTTATCATACTTATTTAAATCTAACATGTTTCAAATTTTTAGAGACTAAGGAAATTGAAAATCCCATTTACTATTTTATTCAAGATTTCGACGAAGAACAACTTTCTTACATTTTTTGTTATATTAAACTAAGTCTTCTAACACCTCAAAGAATATTAAATTGTTTGGCACAATAATAAAAACTTTATTCTATTTAAAAATGTGTACGAATATTAATTGGGGTATATGTATATGTCGTATGTTCCACTTCGTTTAATGGCTTTGCATATTTCATGTGATCTAAACGCCGGATGAAACTCCAAAAATGCATAGTGAACTACGCTTTGAAAATCGTTCAAAGAAAAACATAAATAACCGAACGAGCGACCACCAGTTTTCCAGTATAAACGAGTCTACATTTTCCTAATGCAACTACTTCTTAAACTGTGGCCTAATTTCAAGCCAGATGGGAATGTACTATCTAAGATCTATGAAATTTGTAAATAGTTGACTGAAAAATATGAATAAAGAAACAAACGACCATCTAAAGTTTTCCAGTATAAGTGACTCTGCATTTTCCTAACGCAACTGCTTCTTAAACTGTGGCCTAATTTCGAGCTAGATGGGAATGTATTATTTAAGATCTATAGTGAAATTTGAAAATAGTTGACTGCAAGGTATGAAGAAAGAAACGAACGACCATCTAAAGTTTTCCAGTATAAGTGCGTTTGCATTTCCGTAATGCAACTGCTTCATAAATTGTGACATAATTTCGAGCCAGATGAAGAAATATTATATAACATGTATGGTGAATTATGATTTGAAAATAGTTAATTGAAAAGTATGAGGATAGAAACGAACGACCATATAAGTTTTCCAGTAAGTGGGTCCACTCTATCCTAATACAACTGACTCATAAACTGCGACATAATTTTGTGCAGAGTGGAGTTACTTGCAAGACTTGAATTATTCAATTGTGTGCCGTATCATAGATAACTACTTTATAACCGGGATAATTTTGTTCGAAGTAGAACTGCTTCCAAGACTTGAATTATTCAATTGACCCGCCATTTATTATACATTTTACACAATTATCGAACTCGATGATTTGTGGCTGATAAAATATACATTGTCATTTTTAATAAAAAAAAAATAAAAATTTGAAGTCTAACAATAATCATAAAGTCGTTTACGTATATCTACAGGGTGTCCCGGGTTTTAATGGACAAACTTGGGGAGTACATCCTACATGCGAAAATAAGGATGAAATTATGTTACTGAAATGCAACAAAATTATGAAAAGATTTATTGTGTAATAAGCTTCATAAAAAATCGATGTCAACCTTGTATTTGCGCCCAAGAACAACATTTTGAAATAATCCGATAAATACGTTCGATCTTTCAATATTAAGTAAAGTAGAACCCGTCGTCATCAATTCTAACTTTACTTGTTTATAACTTTGTAATAAAGCATTTCTGAGAAAAATTCAAATAACATTTTGTTTTTATTTTCGCAAATAGGATATGCTCCCCAAGTTTGTCCATTAAAACCCGGAACACCCTGTATAACAGCAGATCTTCGAATTGCCTTGTTACTTTTTTTCTACGCTAACTACGATTAACTTTTCCGAGTCGCATTACTGGATCTAATGAACAATTAACTTGAACCGTATGTCTCGCACAAACAAATTGATTACAGAGTTAACGAACACGTTCTTCACCGAGTTCTAGAAATTACCTCCGCGTTCAACTCGAGTAAATGATAGGAGTGTTACATCCGTCTCATGGTAAATTACCAGCTGTAACATGCTCCCCGCGTGCTCACGGAAATGCGCAACCAACAGTTATTACGTGGATTATGCCTACTTGATAAAAAATTAAATATATCGAGGTATAATGAAACAATACACTGAGAATAATAAATTGCAAATTACTCAACAAGTAGGATTATTTTGTTTATTTCTTATGATTATTCGATCTGTTCATTATGATTGTTTAATCTGTACGTTATAGTTAATCGAAACTGCGGATTCTTATGCAAAAGAAAGAGTAATTAAAAAGGTGCCTCTTATGTAACAATAATATATATTCAAGTTCTGAAATATTATATATAATAAAATTACGATTTTTGAGTTTCCATCATAGATAGAAAAAAATAAAGTTTTCAAAGTATACGAGTTTCCAATGGACATAAGAAATAGAGTATCCAATGTATTAATCATTTTGTTGTAAGAGATATCGAAAAATATTTTCAAGGAATTTTTGTCATTCTTTTACATACTGATAGAAAGAATATAACTTTCAAATTCATTTTCTTTCTCTCAACTGCCTAGTTCCAAGTCTCCTATTGCGGGTGTTTGGACTATTTCTCACATGTCTATGCTATTGGCCTGCAACTGAGATATACAGAGTGATTTAACGTTTGCAACCCAAATATCTTTGTTGTTTTTAAAGATATGTCAAATGTTTTAAGAATAAGGTTGAATGGTTCAGTGGAGCTCACAGAATACCAAAATTATTTCTATGTTTATGTCATTTTTTTTAGAGATAAGAAGGTCACCTTCATTTATTTAAATGGAATCACCATTTTTTAAACACCTACGATAATAGTACCTTCTTTAAATGGAACCACCATTTTCTAAACACTTACAATGATAGTGATTTCATTAGGAATTCAGTGACTATAATTATTCAAGGTCATTCAAGGTCATTTCAGAGTTCGACGTTCCTTCAGAACTCGTTTACAGCAATGTATCGATGTAAATGGCCATCATTTCAAACATTAATGAAATACATTTCATACTTCAAATCTTATACATTTTCTCTAACCGTAACCTTGAATGACCTTGAATAATTATAGACACTGAATTCCTAATGAAAGGGACTTTATTGTTAAAACATTTGACGTATCTTTAAAAACAACAAAGATATTTGAAATGCGAACATTAGGTGACTCATCCTGTATGTATGTATAGCTTGATTAGTAGCTTGATAGTATAGCATCTTAATACTCATAATAAGTATTCTGTATGTTTGACTTTTGGTTTTGTTACAAATAATGAATATTAAAAATCATGTAATTAGAAGGAATGTCTAAACTTAAACATTGACTGACTTAAACACGGAAACATGAAATCTCAATGTTAATTATTAGAGAACCATTAAACATATTTTCACCATTACATCTTCGTCTTCTGTACAGATCAACATCAATTGTTGCACCAGATGATTAAAAATGAAAAAAATCGTAGGTTTACACGATTTTCATCCTACAACTGAAATATATTGAAGAATTTTTACACGCTTCGTTGCGTTCAATTTTATGTACCTGTACATAACTTGTTACGTCTGCAAAAAACGTTTTATTGGAAATCCAAATGAAGATAAGTCGCGTGTCTTATTTGTTCTTCGTAATTCCGACCAATGCCAACTTTTTGTCAGATATTATCTAGTAAACTAAATCTTCTCACATTTCAAGAAAAATTGAGCTGTTTTGTCTGATATTAAAAAAATTATTCCGTTTGAAAATGTGTTCGAATATTAATAGAAGTATACAATTTGCGCACTGTATACAATCACGTGAAATTTCATCATGTTTTATTGTTGTCACATGCTAAATATCAATGAACCATAAACGAACCGATCAGTATAAATGTACATCATATTTCTAATTTTTTATTATCATTTCTGATTATTTCCTAGTGTATGTAATATTGATTTTCCAGTAGTGTGAAGGACGGACGAGGATTGAATTTTCGTTGCAAATTCCTTAGCACCTAATCAAGCACGAGGCTCGTACGAGCACAAAACTATGCATATACACACACATATACATGTATATGTGTATATAGGATGTTTGCAAAATCGTGGTACAAATGGCAAGGGAAGGATTCCTCACACAAAATCTAGTCGAAAACAAGGAATATAGTTTTTCATACGTGGTGTGATTTTCGAGAAAATGGAGTTTGAAAGTTTGTTTGGTATGTGTGTACTTAGACAGAGTCTACTTTATTCGCCCGATGTTTATTTGTAGATTCACGTGAAAGAAATAGTTTATGCCCAAAATAATCAAAATCGAGACCAATTAAAACATAATATCGTTCAGGTATTCGAAGCACTTAAAAACTCGAACACATTAGTTTCGATTCACGCTTTACTAATTCATCGAGCAAGAATTGCCTACAACAGCAAGGAAGACATTTTTAATATTTGTAATTTACTAGAATAAATCAATTATTGAATTTACGGCTAATTATTAATTAACACTAGAAAGACTGAAACTTAGTATATACCTATAT